>NC_140165.1:229592361-229824531 GCF_963971535.1 Notolepis coatsorum
GGTATACTTTGGGGTATTTTGGGGTATTTTCTGGTACTTTGGGGTATACTTTGGGGTATTTTGGGGTATTTTGGGGTATTTTCTGGTATTTTCTGGTACTTTGGGGTATACTTTGGGGTATTTTAGGGTATTTTGGGGTAGTTTCTGGTATTTTGGGGTATACTTTGGGGTATTTTGGGGGTAGTTTCTGGTATTTTCTGGTATTTTCTGGTATTTTGGGGTAGTTTCTGGTATTTTGGGGTATACTTTGGGGTATTTTGGGGTAGTTTCTGGTATTTTCTGGTATTTTCTGGTATTTTGGGGTATGTTGGGGTAGTTTCTGGTATTTTGGGGTATACTTTGGGGTATTTTGGGGTAGTTTCTGGTATTTTCTGGTATTTTGGGGTATTTTGGGGGGTAGTTTCTGGTATTTTGGGGTATACTTTGGGGTATTTTGGGGTAGTTTCTGGTATTTTCTGGTATTTTGGGGTATATTTTGGGGTATTTTGGGGTAGTTTCTGGTATTTTCTGGTATTTTGGGGTAGTTTCTGGTATTTTGGGGTATACTTTGGGGTATTTTGGGGTAGTTTCTGGTATTTTCTGGTATTTTGGGGTAGTTTCTGGTATTTTGGGGTATACTTTGGGGTATTTTGGGGTAGTTTCTGGTATTTTGGGGTATACTTTGGGGTATTTTGGGGTAGTTTCTGGTATTTTCTGGTATTTTCTGGTACTTTGGGGTGATTAGTAGGACCCTCGCCACGCCCCCGCAAAGAAGTGACAGCCCGTTTCCTGAAATTATTCCCACAGTCTACGATCTGCATTATACCATTCTGAATTACGTTTTTGTGCTCCATTCTTCCAGAGGGGGCTTTTGAAATGTAAAATAGACCCAAAATGCTGATACTAAATTCACTTTGTCCTAAATAATGCACGTTATATATACCGTGGCGCTCGCTCGGTGCGATGTACACATTATGACTTTGTGGTTATTTTAATTGTAACTGGGATTAAGATGTCTGATGAGATGCGCTGTTTGACGGATTTGAGAAATTGAATGAGCCGTTGACGTCACATTAATGAATGAGGATAAAGAAATAAAACTTCATTCAAAATAAAGAATATTCTAAACACGGGTCTCTCGTTCATTAATGTATAAACAATGAATTTATCCCATCTGGCACAGTGGCGCAGCGGTAGTGCGCAACCCTGCCAACCCAGCGACCGGTGTTCGAAACCCCGTGTTTCCAATATAATTTTTTTGAATATAATATTAATGATTATACGCCAAAGTAGCCTGGTTTTAAGTTAAAATATTATAAATCTACATGCATTGAGGATGTCATTCTTTATATAGCTCTCAACGTGCACCAAATTGAATTATTCCTATATTGCAAAAAGAAGGAAAAGACTAGGGTTTCGAACCCCGGTCGTCTGCGTGAAAGTCAAAAGAACAACCCGTTAGACCACAGTGGAGATAAGTAAAAGATCGACCACACATCAATCAATGGGTAAGAGAGCCGTATCGTAATTCTGTATAACAGTTTAACTAATTATTTTCGCTAGCAAGATCTCATTTGATTATTCAATCCAGCAGGCAAGTTTAAAGAAATATAATCTGATTGATTGAGGTAATGAGGGACTTAAAATTAGCCTAGATAACGCATTTAACTTGTCGGCGAGGCGATTGAGCCGTATTGCAATCTGTCAATAAAGTTTTAAATCAATTAATCAATCAATGCCGTTAGAGAATCAGGATCTCTGCCATCGATACGTGCTGGCTTTTCAACTGAAGCGGGCCGCGCGCATTTAGCCTGGGTCTCAAGTCTGAATCGAGTTAACGAGACTGAATCCACCTTCGAGGAACAGGAAAATCCCGGCTTCAAACATCGGGTTAACTGAATCTGGATAATGACATCTTGATCGACTTAGTTGAACCAGGTACGGGGAACGGGGCCCAGGGTCTATGCCTTGCAATAAAAAAAAGTTTTTAGTTTAACTTTTTTAGTACTTAAGTGTTATGTTAGTTGTTTCCAGTATTCCTAACTAGGAATAAACAGGCTAGGCTAGGGTTTCTTTACTGGCTTTTATTCACGTTGTCTATACGTACATCAAGCACTGTTCCTCTACCCCGGTCCTCGGTCCGGGTACTACAACAACAGGGCGGAACCAATATTATGTATCATAATAACAACACATCTTCCCTTCTGTTAAACAGAAACAACTTGTTCTTTTCCTGTAGTCATCTATAACAAAAGGTTCGTTTCCGACTGTTCTTAAACCTGTACATTCCAATAATAAACATTAATTTTAAACATGAACGTATGCATTCAAACAATAAGCATATGCATCAAATCTTTCTTTACAATCCTCTTTCTTTTTTTTTTTTTTTTTTTTACATTTTCTTTTTCATTTAACCTTCATCATCAAGTGTCCTCTTTTATTTACCCTATCCACGTCCACAGTCCACATGCCTTTCAGCACTGTGCAATAAGTCTCTCAGGAGGTTTAACAGTCCTTTTAGGCCTGCATCAGGTCTCAGAGGGCGTGCTGCCCCCTTTTGGCATGACAGAGTCACTGCGGTCTGGGGAACTCTGACAAAACTGCTCACTCCTGGGAGCATCTAACGTGGTTCTATGGTGAGAGTCTGTCTCTGGGACTGCCACCTGTGGTCTCAAATCCACACGGTTTCGTCTCAGAGAAGCACCATGGTCTGTCTGGATCTGGTATGAGCGTGGTGAAACTTCTCTTTGCACGCGTCCTCCTTGTCTCCATGTGCCTGTTGTGTGATCCAGGATACGGACTGTATTGCCTGGCTTGAGGCTTGGTAAGTGTTTTGCCTTCTTGTCATGTTGCAATTTGTGTTTCTCTTGTTGTTCTTGTTTCCTTGAGCTGATTTTGTGCGCTCCTTCTGGTGTCAACAGGTTCTCATGGATAGGAAGGTTAGTGCGTAAGCGCCTTCCCATCAGCATCTGGGCTGGGGACAAACCATTTTCCAATGGGGCACTCCTGTATATCATCAGACTCCTCTGGAACTCCTCCTGTCCATCTTGAGCCTTCTTCATGAGGGCCTTGACGATCTTGACTGAACTCTCTGCGAGCCCATTGGATCTCGGGTAGTTCAGGCTTGAGGTGGCGTGGTGAAAACCCCAGTCCTCTGCAAACGAAGCAAACTCGCTGCTGGAAAACTGTGGCCCATTATCTGAAAACAGCTCACAGGGAACTCCATGTCTCGCGAAGACTGTTTTCAGGTAGGCTATGACTGTTTTGCTGGATGTTGACTGCAGTGTTACAACTTCCGGGTAGTTGGAGTAGTAATCTGTGACTACAATGTTGCTTTTACCGTTACAGTCAAACAAATCGACTCCGACCTTCTGGTACGGGCGATCAGGTACAGGGTGGGGCATGAGCGGCTCTGCTTGTTGTTTAGACCTGTAGGTGAGACATATTTCACATGCAGCTGTGGTGTGGCTGATGTCTTGGTTGAGTCTTGGCCAGTACATTACTTCACGTGCTCTACGTTTACATTTTTCCTCACCCAAATGTCCCTCATGCACTTTCTGCAGCATTTCCTTGCGCATGGGGCGTGTATTGCTTCCGCAACGGAATTCGGTTTCCGGGTTCCTCTGATTGGCCGCGACCCCCCCTATCCACCGCTCTGCCGCTGCCGCGCGCGGCAGAGCGAGCGGCCGCGAACTCGCGCGCTTCCTCAATTTATACGCATGGAAGTATTGACTGAATGAATGAATTAATGAAAACTTTATTTAACAGATTGCAGAATGGGTACAATACAGTACGGCTCAATACACACAATTGTTAAGGGGATGCAGACCTGAGAAAGACGTTTGTCTTGTTTACATCAGGGTCCCCCATTTTCAATTCATATAGAACGACTACGCCGTAACAAATCATTAAAAAAATATACCGTTAACTGGAATATGTTGTGCCTTTACACATATGTTGGATTATGTAATTGGTTTGTCATGACAAACAAATAAAAAAAAATCGCGATTTACCCGCTGGCTACAACAACACAACACTCAGTGACTGCATGTAGTCAGAGCCAGAGCTCAGCGATGCCGCTCGCGGTGCCCGCTGGAGCAAGCCAGAGACAGCCGGCGAACGATGCGATATTTTATTTGTTTGTCATGACAAACCAATTACATAATCCAACATATGTGTAAAGGCACAACATATTCCAGTTAACGGTATCTTTTTTTAATGATTTGTTACGGCGCAATCAATACTTCCATGCATTCGGGACCTCTATGTTTTGGGGGTATTCATCAGACAAATCGGATGCAGGGATTCGGCTCCCATCAGGCGGGCAAGAACTGCGGGTTTTCAGCCTCTCCCCTCTCTCCTGGAGCTTAAGGGGGAGCTTAGTATTCCTGCCGCGGAGGAGGTGGCTACAACATCAACACACAGTGACTACATGCAGTCACTGTGTGTTGTTGTAGCCAGCGGGTAAATCGCGATTTTTTTATTTGTTTGTCATGACAAACCAATTACATAATCCAACATATGTGTAAAGGCACAACATATTCCAGTTAACGGTATATTTTTTTAATGATTTGTTACGGTGTAGTCGTTCTATATGAATTGAAAATGGGGGACCCTGATGTAAACAAGACAAACGTCTTTCTCAGGTCTGCATCCCCTTAACAATTGTGTGTATTGAGCCGTACTGTATTGTACCCATTCTGCAATCTGTTAAATAAAGTTCATTCATTCATTCATTCATTCATTCAGTCAATACTTCCATGCGTATAAATTGAGGAAGCGAGCGAGTCTGCGGCCGCTCGCTCTGCCGCGCGCGGCAGCGGCAGAGCAGTGGATAGGGGGGCGGGTCACGTGGGGGTCGCGCCCAATCAGAGGAACCCGGAAACCGAATTCCGTTGCGGAAGCGATACACGCTGCCGGGATGACAAACTTGCTTCCTTTGAAAACAATGTCATTAGCAACTGAGAGCTCTGATCTGCATGCCCAGTAATCTTGCCCGGGCATTCACGCTTTTGCTCAGGCCACCCTTTCAGTATGGTCTTCTTGAGCTCTTTCATTGTGTCGTCTAGTTCAGTTGCTTTCCTGATCTTCTCTGTTCGCTCAGCAGACACAGGAAGTGATGTGACAATCATGTCAACATAGGCTTGTATTTCTATGCTTTTCTGTTCATTTGTACTTTCCATTTCGTTGACTGCGCGTGAGAGTGTGTCAGCAGCAAACATGAATTTTCCTGGTGTATAGACCATGTTCACATCATATTTCTGTCGCTGAATCCTCAGAGGACAATAATTGAGGGGCTTGGCCATTATTGATACTAGGGGCTTGTGGTCTGTTTCCACTTCAAAAGCCTTTCCGTATATGTACTGATGGAAACGTTCACATGCATATGTGCTGGCTAAAAGTTCCTTTTCTATTTGTGCATATCTAACTTCAGCACTTGTCAATGCACGAGATGCGTAGGCTACGGGCTGCCAGCTGTTGTCATACATCTGTAGCAGTACTGCTCCTAGGCCGTACTGAGAAGCATCTGCCGATATCCTAGTGCTCCGTTCTGGGTCATAAAACTTGAGCACTGGTTCCTTGGTTAAGATCTCTTTCAGCAATTTGAAGCATTCTTCCTGCTCATGAGACCATTCCCACTCGTTCTTCTGCTCTAGAAGCCCTCTGAGTGGTGCTGAATGGGCAGACAACTGGGGGATAAACTTAGCCAAGTATGTGACCATTCCCAGATATCTCCTCACATCTTCTTTGCTCTGTGGACGTTCCATGTTCACTATGGCTGACGTCTTCCTTGGATCCGGCTTGACACCTTGCTCTGAAATCACATCTCCCACAAAGGTAAGGCTTTTCACTGCAAACTCACACTTGTCTCGGTTTAATTTCAGATTGGACTTGCGTGTCAGATCCAGTACTTCCCTCAGCCATGCATCATGTTCTTCTCTTGTGGATCCCCACACGATGATGTCATCCATCATGGTCTCCACTCCCTCTATGTGCTCATAGATCATATGGATTGTCTTGTGGTAAACTTCGGGCGCAGACAGAATACCGTAAGGTAAACGCAGAAAGCGAAACCTTCCTTCTGGTGTATTGAACATGCACAGTTTTGAGCTTGCCTCATCCAGCTTCATCTGCCAGAAGCCTGTTGACGCATCCAGCCTGCTAAACCATTTAGCACCGGCAAACTGTGACATGATCTCTTCTCTTGTTGGAAGCTTGAAATGCTCACGCTTTATAGCCCTGTTTAGATCCCGTGGATCGAGACAGGTGCGTAGAGATCCATTTGTCTTCGTCAATACTACTAGTGAGCTCACCCAATCTGTTGGCTCATCTATTTTCTTTATGATGCCCATCTTCTCCATGCGGGCTAGCTCCTTTTTGAGTTTGTCTCTCAGTGCAAATGGAATCTTTCTGCATGCATGCACTACAGGAGTCACTGTGTCATCCACACATATCTTGTGCTCACCAGGCAAGCATCCTAGTCCTTCAAAGACATCGCTGTACTCCTGCATGACTGCTTTGTGGTCTGTGCTAGTCTGGGAATTCACTACAAACACCCTCCTCACTAAGTCAAGCTTTTCACAGGTACTCAGACCTAGGATTGGCTGTACGCTCTTCTCTACTATGAGCACCTGTGCCCTTAACTGCTGTCCCTTGTGCTTTAGAGTCACTACACAACACCCCTTAACTGGAACAGTCTCTCCTGTATAACCAGTCCCTTTTACTTTCACATGGTGTATTTTGCTCTTAACTGTGAGGGTCCTGTAATCGTCTATGGACAACAGGTTGACCTGTGCACCAGTGTCTATCTTAAATGGAATTATGGTCTCATTCACAGTTAATGGGACTATCCATTCTGCCGCCTCTGCCGTGCTAGACTGTACTACTGAGTCCACAAAGAACTCCTCTGGCTCTTCTTCCACTGTGTTCACTTTCATCCCTGAAGCCTCAGCTCTGCAATACTTCGCAAAGTGGTTATCATTCCCACACTTGTGGCAGACTTTCCCATAAGCAGGGCATGCCCTAGACATATGCTTGCCTCCACATCTTCCACATCTACTGTTTGGACTCCTGGGACTTTGCTCTGTAGGCTTTTGTTTTACAAACTGTTTTCGGCGCTGTCCCTCTCTTTTCACGGCATGCACTGCTGCCGACTCATCCGTGTGCAGCTCCTTTGCTTGTGCACGAGTGGTTTCTGCTGCTCTGCACATGTGAACTGTTTTCTCTAGCGTTAAATCATGTTCACGTAGTAATCTTTCTCTGAGCCCATTATCAGGAATTCCACATATTATTCTATCTCTGACTAATGAGTTTCTTAAATCTTCGAATTCACATGACTTGCTCAACGTAAGTAGTTCAGTTAAGTACTGATCAAAACTGTCACCTGTTTTCTGACTGGCGGAGAAAAACGTATATCTCTCAAAAGTGACATTTTTACTGGGCACAAAGTACTCCTCAAACTTTGTCACTAGCTAAGTCAATGTTATATTTCCCTCATCTATCTGAAAGCTGTTGTTAGCTGTAAATATCCAATGCATCTTCTCCTATTACATGCAAAAATATAGACGCTTTTCTGTTCTCATCTCCTCCCCCCGCACCACTTGCAGCCAAGTAAATACTAAATCTCTGCTTAAATCTCTTCCAATTATCAGCAAGATTGCCGCTGAACTGCATGGGTGTGGGAGGACTGAGCTTATCCATGACGGGGAACACTACGGGTGCAGGATTTTCTTGGTCTCCTTCTTGATTGGTTGAAACGTTTTCACTCACGTCGTTAGCTTGATCACTTTCACTTTCACTAGTAGACATGCTCGCATGCTGATCCTCTCGCTAGCAGTGCGCACATGTGTGCCTTCGGAATACAGAACATTCCTTCTTGACGTCGATTCAACTCCGCGTCGCCAGTTCCATTATCTGACACCATGTTATGTTAGTTGTTTCCAGTATTCCTAACTAGGAATAAACAGGCTAGGCTAGGGTTTCTTTACTGGCTTTTATTCACGTTGTCTATCCGTACATCAAGGCACTCTCTCTGTTGTGCATCTGTACATCAAGCACTGTTCCTCTACCCCGGTCCTCGGTCCGGGTACTACAACAACAGGGCGGAACCAATATTATGTATTATAATAACAACACATTAAGTACATTTCAAAGTAGAAACTTTTTTACTTTTACTCAAGTGTGTTTTTAGCCAGATACTCTGACTTTTACTTGAATACGATTTTGAGACGGTACCCATACTTTCACTTAAGTATAATTTCTGGATACTTTTTACACCCCTGCTTATACGTGACAAATAAAAACAAACTTGAAACTTGAAACTGGAATCTCTCACTTCAGGAAGAATCGTCCGGATCGAGATACACACAACGTTTGTGCAGCAAAACGATGAAAAGAAGCAACAGAGAAAAAACCCACCCAGTTGTCCCTTAACGAGTCGAAATTATGGGCACTGGCCAGTTTAATAGAGCTCATCTAGAGCAGGGCTTAAGCCCAGTTTATTTTAATGATTGTGTTACCCCAGGTAGGCTAATGACTGAGGCTGCTGGTCCAGCACTGTTGGAGTTATTTAAAAATAATAATAATAATTTATTTACTAAATACAGTAAATATGGCACTTTTTCCCATAGCCTAACTTAAGTTGAAGTAGTTCAACTTATATTTTGCACAGATAATGTTTACATTTAAGTTCAAGTTTCAAGTTCAAGTTTCTTTCTTAGTTGTCATCCAAAAATACAGAATACTTTTATATGAAATGCTTTTTTCTGTTTTGCTCCTGAGAGTGTGCTAGATAGATAGATAGAAAAATAGATAAAGTATAAAATAGAAAGTCAAAAGTACGTAAACAAAGTGTAAACAAAAGTGTTCATCAATATACATATATACAATACATACAATACAGACTAGACTTTTTTTTTAACTGAGTTACAATACAATACAGTATACAGTACAATGCAGAAATGGGATGAGGTACAACTTAGGGTAAGGTGCAATGAGGTATGGATTGTAGTGCAAATCTCTTTACCAATCAATATAAAGTGTGTTAAAGTGTCAAAAGTGAGTAAAGTGGGTGCTACAGTGAGTTGTTTATTTAAAGTGAGTGTGTATGTGTGGATGTGTGTGCTGTGACTGTGAGTGTATTTGATGGTTTGTTACATAGTGTTATTGTCATTGAGCATCCTGATGGCCTGGGGATAGAAGCTCCTTCTGAGTCTCTCTGTACTGGTCATGAGACTCCGGTATCGCTTGCCTGACCGCAGCAGTTCAAAGAGGCAGTTGTTTGGGTGTCTAGAGTCTTTGATTATTCTCTTAGCCCTACCCCTGCACCACTTTTGTAAATGTCTTGGAGAGTGGGAAGCCCCCCTCCAATTGTGCGTTCGGCTGAACGGGCCACTCTCTGTAGTCTTGTGCGGTGCGATTTCCAAACCAGGAGGTGATGTTACCAGTCAGGATGCTCTCTATTGTGCATGAGTAGAAGTTCTTAAGGATCTTCTCACTCACTTTGAACTTCCTTAGGCGCCTAAGGAAGTAGAGGCGTTGCCGTGCCTTCTTGACTACACTGTCAATGTGTGTGGTCCATGTCAAGTCCTCGGATATGTGAACTCTGAGGTACTTAAAACTGTTCACTCTCTCAACTGGTGCCCCGTCGATGCTGAGGGGGCTGTAGTCCCTGGCCCCCGACCTCCTAAAGTCCACAATCATCTCTTTTGTTTAGCTGACGTTCAGGGAGAGGCAGTTCTCCTGACACCACCGCGCCAGATCCTCTACCTCTTCCAGGTAGGCCCTCTTGTAACGGATCCCCGTATATTGAGTGGGTTACAAACGTACTGATGGTACAATCACTGTTTTATTTATCCTTTTACATCGTATTACATTCCTTTTTAAAACAATAACATTCCCACCGTAAGAGATATGGCCTCATACAGGTCCATTAAACCTTGTTGCGTATTCCTTCTCTCGCACTGAACTGTCAAACTGTCAACAAAAGAAAGTGACAGTGATCAAAAACACTGTTGCCTCGCAACACAGCGACATGGATTTACATAAATTAAAGTCACATACACACACATAGGCTTCTATCAATTCTAATAACAAAAAAGTCCTGGATATTCCTGAACACAAATATTACGCAGGTAATTACTCAAAAAATAATAAACCATTCTTGGAGTTATTTACACCTCTCATCGTTTGCAGAGATCAGGCTCACCACTACTATGTCGTCAGCAAATTTGATGATTGTGTTGTTGTTCCGCTGTGCCACACATCATGTGTGTACAGCGAGTAGAGGAGGGGACTCAGAACACAGCCCTGGGGGGGCCCCATGTTGAGGGTAATGGATGAGGAGGTGCAGTTGCCTGCTCTCACCACCTGGGGTCTTCCCATCAGGAAGTCCAAGACCCACTGGCATAGGTCATAGTTCAAGCCCATTTAGAAAGCCTTGTTGAATGCATCCAGTGAAATTAACACATCAATGCATACTTTTATTGTCAAAAGTATGCATAATGTTGTGTTAATTCCACGACAAGAGGGGGGGGGACCCTGCATATATCGGTATCGGTTAATATCGGTATCGGAAATTAGGAGTTGGACAATATCGGTATATCGGATATCGGTAAAAAAAAGCCAATATCGAACATCCCTAGCTTTTATACAGTATATATACATTTATATATATAGATGTTGAATGTTTTGGGCGTTTTTGGATTCAACCTTTTGATGCCCTGTCAGATTACTGTACATTGGAGACCAGCACACCGAAGCAACTAAGATGAGAGGTAAGTCAAGGGTTTGGTTTTGAGTTTGGTTTTGGTTTTGGTTCAACATGGATGCAAATAAAAGTAAAATCAGACGGTGAAAAATCAAACCTTTATTTATTCTCAAAGCAATCATTGAGGTTTTCCTTCAATTTCAATGATGTTGAGATTACAGGAAAGTTAAAACAGGTTAAAACATAAAAAAAAAACAAAGGGAACAAAAATCTGTTTAGACAGTTAGATATTGAATAAATAGGACAAAATCACACACAAAACAAGATCAAACTAAGATCAAAATATTAAACTGTCACAGACTGAAACAGGGAGATTTATAATCATGTTTTTAAAATGTCCATAAGATAGCGGGGTACTGGTTTTTAGCAAGAGTTGATGATCATCCCTAAGAAGCTGGGGCATTAAAACAAAAGGCTGACTTTCCAAACTCAGTCTGCACTCTATTTAATCCTATTTAAACTCTAATTAATCCTTTAAGAAAACATCAGCTGCATTCAAAACAATTGCCACAACCTGGGCAGCACGTCACTTCCAGACATCTGTGAACAGATTTGGGCGTAGCCTAGACACAGCATCAGAAGGGGGTGCAGCTACAGTGAACACATGGACTCCCTGTTTAACAGGAAATGATCAGACATTTTATATGACTTGAGGAATGAGCATTAAATGCTAATTTAACACAATAACTACTATCTGCTGCCCCAGACAAGGTTTTGAACCTTGAATTTCCAGCTGATTTTGAATCAGATGGACATACAGTATATATACTTCTTCTCGGGACCGTATTTGGTCCTAGATACAGAAGAAGACAAATAAAATCCTCAGCTTCTGTTTTTTTTGTGTTGAATCAACACTTTAGAACAGAAGGCCTCTCGTGACCCGATGTGGCTTTGCCCTAATTTATCCATAGCACTTTGAAGGAGAAGTTGGTTTCAATAGTGCACGCTATACATTTTAAATAGTTTTCTCTTCTCCTAACCTCTCCTATCTCCCCTACTATTGTCTCTCCTCTCCCCTCTCCTCTCTTATAGCTAGTGACAATGCCCCCAAAATGTTGAGATACCCCTACCGGAGGTAGAACAAAACACGAGAATGTTTTTCCTCATCTCTAAGGTCTCCCATATATGAAATCGATTCTTGTATAAAAATATTTTACTGCAAAAAATGTTTTATTGATAGATATTGTTATACACCCCCAAAGGAAAAAATAACCAAAATATAGCCTGGCCGTATGGGAGTTGAGACATATAAACTCATGTAGATTAATAATGCAAGCTCCAAGAGCTTTCAAACTTGACATGCTAGCAGTCAGACAGTTGCGGTGGAATGGAAAAAAATTGATGTGAATATCTTTATGCACGTAGGAAATATATACACATACTTAAAATAAGCGGAAATGTAAAAAATGAATATCTATGCAAAATGTTCTCATTTACTTTGTAGTAGCTCTGCCATGGATTGTCATAGAAACACAGATGATGGCTTTTCCGGAAAGGTGTGGTTGTGCTGAATCCAGCAATACCACATGTGTAAATATAGCATGCATGGTCAGGGAGTTACATCAGTAAATGTATGAGGTGTCCTAAATGAATGAAAATGAAACATTGACATAATGAAGTATTATCGGTGGTGAGAAGCATGTTGACAAATTCAATGTTAGTGCAAAGTAAAGTCACTTGAGGTAATGTTCTGGTCTATAATGTTAATATATTTATGATACATTTAATAAATTATATATTTCATATGATACATTTTATGATACTTCATATGGAAACAAAGATCGAATTGAATCAGGTTGAAATAGAAATAGAACACCTTTATTTCAATCTACTGCATTCTGAACCCCCTGCTGTATTCACTGTACACACATGACTGTGTGGCCAGGTTCAGCTCCAACTCCATAGTGAAGTTTGCGGACAACACATGGTGGTGGGGCTGATCTCTAATAATGACGAGAAGGCCTATCGGGAGGAGGTTGATGAACTGGCATGCTGGTGCCGGGATAACAGCCTACTCCTGAACATTGGTAAAACCAAAGAGCTGATCGTGGATTTTAGGAGAATACAGCAGGTGACACACACGCCACTGCGGATAAATGTGGCTATCGTGGACAGGGTGAGCAGTTTCAAGTACCTGGGAGTCCACATCACAGAGGACCTAACATGGTCAACACACATAGATTCTGTGGTGAAAAAGGCGAAACAGAGCCTCTATCACCTGAGACAGTTAAGGAAGTTCAGAGTATCGGGGAAGATACTCCACTCCCTCTATTCCGGGGCTGTAGAGAGCATTCTGACTGGAAACATCACTGCCTGGTTTGGAAACAGCACGGCACAGGACAGGAAGGCACTCCAGAGAGTGGTGCGCTCAGCAGAGCGTACTACGGGTATTGCACTACCACCCCTGCAGGACTTATATAACAGGAGGTGCAAATCCAGAGGCTGCAGAATAATGAAAGACCCCCACCACCCCAACAACAGCCTGTTCAAGCTGCTCCGGTCAGGCAAGCGCCTGCGTACACACGCTACGAGCACAGAGAGACTCCGGCTCAGCTTCTTCCCCCAGGCCATCAGAACACTGAACACTGAACTCTCCACTCACAAGTACACATGAGCACACACACACACACACAACACACATGCTGCAACCGCTTTAAACAATCACTTTAAACTAAATGTCACTTTAAACTAAATGGAAATGTCACTTTAAAGGAATGAAGAATATAAAAGCCACTTTAAGGAAAGAACAGATGTGCAACAGTGGCTCAGGAGGTAGAGCAGTCGTCTGGCAATCCAGAGGTTCCCAGTTCGATTCCCGGTCCTCCCGGGCAGCGTGTCGATGTGTCCTTGAGCAAGACACTTAACCCCTAATTGCTCCCGATGAGCAGGGTGGCACCTTGCATGGTTGCCTCCGCGCTATATAAAAATATAAATATATATTAAAAAAAAGCAGCCATTTACCATTTAACAGATGTGGTTCTTGTATAGTATAGTTTAGATATAGTAAGTAAAACATAATGACGGAATTAAAATTGTATATTGTATAATAGTGTACATGGGAACCAGTGTCTTCTCAGGAATTTAGCATGTCTATTTTTATCATGCAAATGATAAATGCCAATGTCTTCAGTGGGCTTGACTTGCACTGAGTTTTGCTCTTGCTCTTTCCCTGACTGACCAATATGATCCATTTTGTCACTCAAGAATCAAGAGGTTTATTTGTCACATACATACCAGGGCATACAGTGAAATGTGGTCATGCCCGCATCGATTGTGCAATAATACAATAATAAAATAGACATAGAAAAAAACAGGTAAGACATACAGTAAGATGTGCATGATAAAAATAGACATGCTAAATTCCTGAGAAGGCACTGGTTCCTATGTACACTACTATACAATATAAAATTGTAACTCCGTCATTATGTTTTACTTACTATATCTAAACTATACTATACAAGAACCACATCTGTTCTTTCCTTTTGTGTGTGTGTGTGTGTGTGTGTGTGTGTGTGTGTGTGTGTGTGTGTGTGTGTGTGTGTGTGTGTGTGTGTGTGTGTGTGTGTGTGTATGTGTGTGTGTGTGTGTGTGTGTGTGTGTGTGTGTGTGTGTGTGTGTGTGCGTGTGTGTGTGTGTGTGTGTGTGTGTGTGTGTGTGTGTGTGTGTGTGTGTGTGTGTGTGTGTGTGTGTGTGTGTGTGTGTGCGTGTGTGTGTGTGTGTGTGTACTTGTGAGTGGAGAGTTCAGTGTTCAGTGTTCTGATGGCCTGGGGGAAGAAGCTGAGCCGGAGTCTCTCTGTGCTCGTAGCGTGTAGGCGCTTGCCTGACCGCAGCAGCTTGAACAGGCTGTTGTTGTGGTGGTGGGGGTCTTTCATTATCCTGCAGGCTCTGGATTTGCACCTCCTGTTATATAAATCCTGCAGGGGTGGTAGTGCAATACCCGTAGTACGCTCTGCTGAGCGCACCACTCTCTGGAGGGCCTTCCTGTCCTGTGCCATGCTGTTTCCAAACCAGGCAGTGATGTTTCCAGTCAGAATACTCTCTACAGCCCCGGAATAGAAGGAGTAGAGTATCTTCCCCGATACTCTGAACTTCCTTAACCGTCTCAGGTGATAGAGGCGCTGTTTCGCCTTTTTCACCACAGAATCTATGTGTGTTGACCATGTCAGGTCCTCTGTGATGTGGACTCCCAGGTACATGAAACTGCTCACCCTGTCCACGATAGCCCCATTTATCCGCAGTGACGTGTGTATGGGGGTAGATTTCTATCAAAAATAAACAAACGCAGAAGTAGAATCCACAATCGTAAAAACAATCCACACACACACACCTCTCAATTTGTGTTTTGTAAATCATAAGGACACGCTTGATCTGCTTAGATTTACGTACGGAATTCTAAAAGCACGCTTGATCTGCTTAGATTTACGTACGGAATTCTAAAAGCACGCTTGATCTGCTTAGATTTACGTACGGAATTCTAAGGACACGCTTGATCAGCTTGGAGTTACGTACGGAATTTTGAGACAAATATTTAGCTGTTTTTCCTCGTGTGGATTCGTGTCGTGAAGCTTCTTCTTCTTCGGCGCTACCGAACACGGCCCAATGTGTGTTCGGCTCATGATGCAATCCTACCTTGAGGGGAGGGAACAGATGGTGGAGGTAAACGGTACCCTATCCCCCCCCCTCACAGTGAGCTGTGGTGTTCCACAAGGAAGCATACTAGGACCGCTACTGTTCCTAATTTATGCAAATGACATGTCGTCAGCTTGTGACTGCAACTTGTTCCTGTTTGCGGACGACTCAGCCCTGCTGAACAAGTTACAGGTTGAAAAAACCCTCAGCTCGGAACTAGGCAGAATCTGCATATGGCTCGCTGATAACAAACTATCATTACACATGGGCAAAACAGAGTCCATTCTCTTCGGTTCAAATAACAAACTCAGCAAGACCGATGGCTTCTCAGTTACAGTGGGTGACAATATTGTCACAAGGAAAGATGAAATTACCTACCTGGGTTCCATCCTAGAGGCTAATCTCTCCTGTGACAAAATGGCATCCAATGTAATAAAAAAAGTCAACCAACGAACTCGATTCTTGTACCGGATCTCCTCTCTGGTAAACAAGAATACCCTGAAGACTCTGGCAGGAGCACTCATTCAGGGGTACTACGACTATGCTTGCACCTCATGGTACCAAAGCACCTCAAAGGCGCTAAAAACAAAATTACAAACATCTCAAAACAAACTGGTCAGACTACTGCTTGACCTTACTCCTAGAACCCACCTCACCCCTGCCCACTTTGACAACCTAGGATGGCTTAGAGTAGACGACAGAGTACAGCAACTTGCAATGGGCCTGGTCTACAAGATACACTACACGACCAAGGTACCCATGTACATGTCAAAATACTTCCCAAAGGTCAGTGAATACCACGATCACAACACCAGAGGGAGCTCCACAAATCATGTTAAACCCAGATTCGGCTCAAATAAGGGACTAAACACGTTTCGCAATTATGCCACATCAATGTGGAACGCCCTACCCAAAGCTGTAAAGGAATGTGGATCACTACCCACTTTCAAAACCTCTCTCAAGGGACACCTACGGGAGACTGCAATTCAACACTGGCCCCTGTAAATATCCTAACCCAACCCCCTCCAATGTACAGTCATTTACCTAGTATGGTTTTGTCAATAGTCCAATGTACAATTTTGTTTGTTTGTACAGTGTCTCCCCCCCCCCCCCCCCTCAATGTACAGTTTTGCTTGTTTATACAGTGTGCCCCCCCCCCCCAACAACCTCCAATGTAGATTACCCAGTATGGTTGTCAATATCCCAGTGTACCCAACCCCCCCCCACCCAACCTCCTCCAATGTACAGTTTCTACGTCAAATGTATATACTCCCTTTTCCTGACTCCTTCTATATCACAAACAGTACTGTATTTGCAAATCTGGTATGTCATAAATGTATAGATGTAGCAGTACTGACTATCTGTATGTCATGTATGTCATATATGTCCTGATGAATTGAAAATGGGGGACCCTGATGTAAACAAGACGAAAGTCTTTCTCTGGTCTGCATCCCCTTAACAATTGTGTGTATTGAGCTGTACTGTAATGTACCCATTCTGCAATCTGTTAATAAAGTTTTCAATCAATCAATCAATCAAGCGCTACAAGTGGCCAAAATCGCACATTATCTTTAGCCCTAAGCATCAACATCCATTATGAAAATGTATGCTCAAAGTAAATATATATAGTACCATTTTGAAGATAACAACTAGGGCTTTCAAATGATATATCTGTATGATTATCATGATTATTATTCATATCTTTCATATTTGATACAGAAATTATTACAAAAATCTTGTCCGCCCACCACATTTCAACAAACAACTGCATTTCCAACCACTTTACTGACAAGCTAGCAGGAAACTTAGAGGGTATGGGATATATGGTGGAGAGCTTTGTGAGGTGGAGTGACAGCAACCACCCCAAGAAGAGGCCCCCCCCTGATTCCCATCACCATCCGAGGGGATGAGGTGGAGGTGGTGGAGTCATATAAGTTCCTTGGGGTACACCTGAACAATAAACTGGCCTGGTCGGACAACACAGAGGCCCTCTACAGGAAGGGACAGAGCAGAGAGCAGGCTGTTCTTCCTGAGGAGACTCATGTCCTGCAGTCATTCTACCAGTCTGTAGTGGCCATCGTCAGATATTCAAACAGATATTCATCATAAACCCCTTCAAGTAAATTTTCAGACGGAATTGTTGTATTACTATCACTATAATTATCATAACCTTTGAACAATAGATGATATTTCTAATCTGTCAGCTGTTCTATATTGCCCACATAATTGTCTATATCCCATATCCTCTAAGTTTCCTGCTCGCTTGTCAGTAAAGTGGTTGAAAATGCAGTTGTTTGTTAAAAGGTGGTGGCCGGACTGTAATAATTTCTGTATCAAATATGAAATATATGAATAATAATAATCATGATAATCATACAGATATTTTATATCATTTGAAAGGCCTAATTGTTATCTTGAAAATGGTACTATATATATTTACTTTTAGCATACATTTTCATAATGGAATGTTGATGCTTAGGGCTAAAGATAATGTGCAATTTTGGCCACTTGTAGCGCTCATGAGCCGAACACACCTCGGGCCGTGTACGGTAGCGCCGAAGAAGAAGAAGCTTCACGACACGAATCCACACGAGGAAAAACAGCTAAATATTTGTCTCAAAATTCCGTACGTAACTCCAAGCAGATCAAGCGTGTCCTTAGAATTCCGTACGTAAATCTAAGCAGATCAAGGGTGTCCTTATGATTTACGAAACACAAATTGAGAAGTGTGTGTGTGTGGATCGTTTTTACGATTGTGGATTCTACTTTTGCGTTTGTTTATTTTTTATAGAAATCTACCCCCATACGTGTGTGTCACCTGCTGTATTCTCCTAAAATCCACGATCAGCTCTTTGGTTTTATCAATGTTCAGGAGTAGGCTGTTATCCCGGCACCAGCGTGCCAGTTCATCAACCTCCTCCCGATAGGCCTTCTCGACATTGTTAGAGATCAGCCCCACCACCACCGTGTCGTCTGCAAACTTCACTATGGAGTTGGAGCTGAACCTGGCCACACAGTCATGTGTGTACAGTGAATACAGCAGGGGGTTCAGAATGCAGTAGATTGAAATAAAGGTGTTCTATTTCAATTTCAACCTGATTCAATTGGATCTTTGTTTCCATATGAAGTATCATAAAATGTATCATATGAAATGTATAATTTATTAAATGTATCATAAATATATTAACATTATAGACCAGAACATTACCTCAAGTGACTTTACTTTGCAGTAACATTGAATTTGTCAACATGCTTCTCACCACTGATAATGGGCTTTGGACTGAAGACTTCATTATGTCAATGTTTCATTTTCTTTCATTTAGGACACCTCATACATTTACTGATGTAACTCCCCGACCATGCATGCTATATTTACACATGTGGTATTGCTGGATTCAGCACAACCACATCTTTCCGAAAAAGACCTCATCTGTGTTTCTATGACAATCCATGGCAGATCTACTACAAAGTAAATGAGAACATTCTGCATAGATATACATTTTTGACATTTTCGCTTATTTTAAGTATGTGTACATAGGTATATATTTCCTACATGCATAAAGATATTCACATCCATCCTTTTCTATTAGGTTAAGCAACTGTCTGACTGCTAGCATGTCAAGTTTGAAAGTTCTTGGAGCTTGTATTATTAATCTACATGAGTTTATATGTCTCAACTCCCATACGGCCAGGCTATATTTTGGTTGGTTTTTCCTTTGGGGGTGTATAACAATATCTATCAATTTAACAAGTTTTGCAGTCAAATATTTTTATACATGAATCCATTTCATATATGGGAGACCTTAGAGATGAGGAAAACATGCTTGTGTTTTGTTCTACCTCCGGTAGGGGTATCTCAAAACCTAAAGTTCCTTGGGGTACACCTGAACAATAAACTGGACTGGTCGGACAACACAGAGGCCCTCTACAGGAAGGGACAGAGCAGGCTGTTCTTCCTGAGGAGACTCAGGTCCTTCAATGTGTGCAACAAACTGCTGCAGTCTTTTTACCAGTCTGTTGTGGCCAGCATCCTCTTCTATGCTGTGGCATGCTGGGGAGGCTACATCAACTCAAGGCACACCAACAAGCTCAACAAGCTGGTGAGGAAGGCTAGCTCCGTGGTGGGAGTCGAGCTACCTAGACTTGAGGTGATGGTAGAGAGGGGGATGATAAGGAAGCTGGATGCCATCATGGAGAACCCCTACCACCCCCTCTACGACGAGCTAGTCAAGATGAGAAGCTCGTTCAGCCACAGACTCATTCCCCCCCGACACTCAACTAACCGCCTCGGACAGTCCTTCATACCAGCGGCCATCAGGCTCCACAACAGTGGGCAGCGACTAGCAGCCTCCAGGCTCCACAACAGGGGGCAGCGACAGCGACTGCTACCAGACATTGACCTGGGACTTATAGGAACCCAAGGAGGACAACCTACACTACCTTAGGCTTACTGCACCCTATGTGGATACTGTGATACTGTGAATAATGTATACTTCAGTGGATACCGTGATACTGTGAATAATGTATACTCAGTAGATAGTAAATTATAACACTACCTCATGCATACTGCACCTTATGTGACACTGTGAATAATGTGAATATTCCTCAGCTAGTCAGATAGTAAATTATATTGACCATATTGATCAAATTGTTTACACTGCCTGTGTTGTTTTTTACTACCTGTATACTGTGTTGTTTTACTACCTGTACCCCCCCTCCCCCCCATGCTGCTATGATGCCTGAATTTCCCCAAGGGGATCAATAAAGGAATATCTTATCTTCTTATCTTATCTTAAAGCCCTTTTTGACAGTTTGTCACAGCACTATTAGCCTCTTCTCTCACCTGTCTTCCTCTCCTCTCTTCCCCTCTTCTCTCACCTCTCTTCCTCTCCTATCCTCTTTTCTCACATCTCTTCCTCTCCTCTCCCCTCATCTTGCCTCCTATCCTCTCCTCTTCTCTCACCTCTCTTCCTCCCCTCTCCTCTCCTTCCTTGCCCCGGCCTTCCTCTTGCCTCCTGTTTCGAGGACGTGTCTCCCCTTTCCTTTTCTCCACTCCTCTCTCCTCCTCTTGCTCTCCTCACCCCCAGCCCCTACATGTTGGTGAGACTCTGCGCCGTGGTGAGCGAGGGTCTGGCGCCCCGTGTCCGAGACAGCTTCGTCAGCAGGGACTCCTTGAAGGTCCTGCACATCAGGAAGTAGATGACGGGGTCCAGGCACACGTTGAGGGCGGACAGGAAGAGAGTCCCTTCCTTCAGCTGGAAGAGCAGGAAGCGTGTGTCGGCGCTGTAGCCCGCCCCGGGCATCTGGCTGAGCGTGTACGGCACGCGGCAGACGTGGTACGGCACGAAGCAGAGGAAGAACACCACCAGGATGCTGAAGATGCTGCGGTTGGACTTGCGGCACACGTCGCTGCCGTCCTGCCTGACGCGCCGGTAGGACTTGTAGACGCGGTGGGCGATGGAGGCGTAGCAGAAGGCCAGGACCAGCAGCGTGGCCCAGAACAAGCCCACGCTGAAGAGAGTGGACACCTGGTGCCACAGGACCCCCAGGGGCGTCTTCAGCCGGATGCAGGACCCGGAGCTCTCGGCGTCGGCCGGCCTACTGGTCAGCACCGCGTTGGGCAGGACGCAGAGCAACAGCAGGCCCCAGACCACCAGCGACAGCACCCGGGCATAGCCGACGCTCAGGAGGTGCAGCGAGGAGGAGCCCCCCAGCGCGGAGGCACAGGAGGAGGAGGACGAGTGGCGCACGATCTTGACGTAGCGATCCAGACTGATGAGGCCCATGAACACGATGCCCGCGTACATGGAGGAGTAGAACAGGACGGCCGTGTAGCGGCAGACGGCCACACGGAGCTGCCAGCCGCCCAGGCCCATCTCACTGGTCACCCGGAAGGGGAAGGTCAGCAGCATGAGGAGGTCGGCCACCACCATGTTCTTCAGGTAGACCACCAGCCCAGAGTCGCTGGGCACGCGGAAGAAGATCCACGCCGCCAGGCTGTTGAGGAACACGCCCACCACGCTTATCAGCAAGTAGAGAGCCGGGAGAACCTGGAGGGTGAACACGCTGCTGAAGTCTGATTGGTTGGCCGCGGCTGTCATTGGCAGGATACCTGGGAGACGGGTGGCGTTGAGGTCATCCATGCCTGGACAAGAAAAAGGTCACCTTTTATACTTAAATGTTCAATGATGTGTGTCGTATTTGTACATACAATACTAGAATACTAAAAGAAAAGTGTGCAACAACACTCATTGACTCGATTCATGAATACTATTGTGTCACGGTTAATGCTAACCCTACCTACTGTCCTGCAAATCTTGTTGTCCGACTTGGACCAACTTGGTCCTTAGTGGCTAAAACTTTGACTTTGATCTCAGGTCAGTGATCTTCAACCGATGAGCAGAAACCTTTTTATAGTGCAGGTCTTTACTATGAATCCATACAATGAAGTTTGAGCAAAACCAGACCGACCAACAGGCAGGCAGGCAGGCAGGCAGGCAGGCAGGCAGGCAGGCAGGCAGGCAGGCAGGCAGGCAGGCAGACAGACAGACAGACAGACAGACAGACAGACAGACAGACAGACAGACAGACAGACAGACAGACAGGCAGGCAGGCAGGCAGGCAGGCAGGCAGGCAGGCAGGCAGACAGACAGACAGACAGGCAGGCAGGCAGGCAGGCAGGCAGGCAGGCAGGCAGGCAGGCAGGCAGGCAGGCAGACAGACAGACAGACAGACAGACAGACAGACAGACAGACAGACAGACAGACAGACAGACAGACAGACAGACAGACAGACACACAGACAGACACACAGACAGACAGACAGACAGAGTAAATGCAAATATTCTACTCTTAAATCTTTAGACACGGTCATCATTCTGCTTTCAGATGTATTACTGGTGATCGCTATGACACTCACCATTGTTTCCTGTATGATAAGGTTGGTTGGCCCTCTCTTGCAGAAAACCTACAGAAAGCCCAGGCCAGCCCTCCACTACACTCAGAGTATAGGAGTCAGACAGGCTGGTCTGAGACCAGCCCTGCAGAAAGCCCAGGCCAGCCCTCCACTACACTCAGAGTATAGGAGTCAGACAGGCTGGTCTGAGACCAGCCCTGCAGAAAGCCCAGGCCAGCCCTCCACTACACTCAGATTATAGCAGACAGGCTGGTCTGAGACCAGCCCTGCAGAAAGCCCAGGCCAGCCCTCCACTACACTCAGATTATAGCAGTCAGACAGGCAGAGTTCCAATAAGAGTTACATACTCTCCTCTCTGGTACCTGTTGCGGGTATCGAGAATTAAAACAAACAGATAAGCACTCGTTTGTTCCAACAGCTATTAGCAATTAAAGTGCACTCACACTTTACTATAGGCGGGAACCCATTGTGAGTCACTTGACTATAGACTAGAATCCATTGTGAGGCACTTTACTGTAGACTAGAACCCATTGTGAGGCACTTAACTGTAGACTAGAATCCATTGTGAGACACTTTACTGTAGACTAGAATCCATTGTGAGGCACTTTACTGTAGACTACAATCCATTGTGAGGCACTTAACTGCTGACTAGAACCCATTGTGAGACACTTAACTGTAGACTAGAATCCATTGTGAGACACTTTACTGTAGACTAGAACCCATTGTGAGACACTTAACTGTAGACTAGAATCCATTGTGAGCCACTTTACTGTAGACTAGAATCCATTGTGAGGCACTTTACTGTAGACTAGAATCCATTGTGAGACACTTTACTGTAGACTAGAATCCATTGTGAGGCACTTTACTGTAGACTAGAATCCATTGTGAGGCACTTTACTGTAGACTAGAATCCATTGTGAGCCACTTTACTGTAGACTAGAATCCATTGTGAGCCACTTTACTGTAGACTAGAACCCATTGTGAGACACTTTACTGTAGACTAGAATCCATTGTGAGACACTTTACTGTAGACTAGAATCCATTGTGAGCCACTTTACTGTAGACTAGAATCCATTGTGAGGCACTTTACTGTAGACTACAATCCATTGTGAGGCACTTTACTGTAGACTACAATCCATTGTGAGCCACTTTACTGTAGACTAGAATCCATTGTGAGGCACTTTACTGTAGACTACAATCCATTGTGAGGCACTTTACTGTAGACTACAATCCATTGTGAGGCACTTTACTGTAGACTAGAATCCATTGTGAGACACTTTACTGTAGACTAGAACCCATTGTGAGACACTTAACTGTAGACTAGAACCCATTGTGAGTCACGTTCAAGGTCAGATTTATTTATATATCACATTTACCGAGGTTGACCAAGGTGTTGCACAATAGAAAGTACTGTAAAGTAATGTATATACAATACTAATAGTAGATATACAACACAAGGTGCACAATTTACAACTTTACTCTAGATGAACCCATTGTGAGGATGTGTGTATAATGATCATGTCTGTATGTTTTTAACTTTTGTATTGTTCTGTCTATTGCTGTGTGTGGACAGCATACTGTTGATCTGGGATCACAGCAGAGGTAAATGGCAAATATGAATCAGTCTGTATTGCTTGAAATTGAGATAAAGTGACGTCTGTATTGTTTTAAAATCCCAATAATGGTGCCAGTCCACATGACACTGGGTGAAGAACAAAGAACAGGAAGGCCCCGCACACAAGGGTTCATCTTAATCCGTTCCTTCTGCCTCGGCTAATGTGCTCCTTCCAAACAGTTTAACGCAGAGATTTTGCTCACCGTGAAAAGCAAACACGCTGTCAAATTCCATAGTCGGCAGAGTGTCGTGTTGCGGAGCAGCTCAGGGGTGAAGTAGCATGGTCGAAGATGGAGAGGAGATCTTTCTACTGGCCGAGGAGGAGACCACACTGTCCCGAAGGAGGGATGGAGGGAGGAGCGAGGCTGTCTGTCTCTCCTGTCCAGAATACAGGAAACTGTGCAGACCTCTCTGTTCTCCTGCAGCTGAAGGACTAAAAACACTCAGTTTTATTTTTCTATGATGCTCTTTTTTTTGTTGCAGCACTCTCTTTCTGTGTGTGTGTGTCTCTCTCTCTCTCTCATCTCTCTCTCATCTCTCTCTTTACCTCTCTCTCTGCAGGAGTCTTCCACCCACACTTCTCCGGTCGGAAGAGATGAATGGCGGGAAGTCAGCAGGAGGTGATGCTGTTCTACACTAAATGGGAAGTGAGGCCTTTTCCATTCATCTCTGCTCTCACTTCTCTCCACAGAGTTGCCCTGTCTTCACTGTGACGTTTACACATACGTAAACACAATGTCCCGTCTGGTCTGAGGGGGGATTAGCTCGTCAAAATGAATGGGGGACCTTTCTATTCGTAGCAATTGTGACGTCTACTCTGTAAAAAGACGGGGCTTAGATATGACGGTTATCGATGGATTTTACACTCACCGCTGCTGAGATTTAAGAACATGTTCTGTTATTTGGTCACAAAAAGAGGATTTAGTGACACGTTAATCATTCAGTATCTTGGAACTAATGAGACACGTCTTCAGCAATTGCAGATCTCTGTGAGTTGAGTGAAGAGATTCAGCAGTAAATTACCCACAGAGGAAAATACTGAGGGGTGGCAAGGCTGCATTAGCAGAAGCACTCTGTGACAGTAAACACTGCCTGAGCATCCTAATATTAGTATACAGTAGATTCTATTACATTCAGCAAAGGTGGATATTAGCCACAGAGTCAACAGTGTGAGTCAACGATGGTGAAAACATGACAAGATTGAAAAGAAAGTTACTAAATATTGGGGAAATTGCCCACCTACGTTATATTCTTATATATAGCTATCACATATATATCCATATCTGTCTGAATATACCTGCATATAACCCCTCTATATATTTACTTATACACCTCCTGCATATAACCCATAGCTCTGTATGATAGCATGTACAATAATGCTCTATATACCATATATATATAGAGCATTATTGTTATTATTGTTATTGTTATTATCATTATTATATATATATATATATATATATATATCCACACCTTCCTGTACTTACCTGCACATAGTCCTTTTGCATATCTATAGATACTATATCTATATCTGTACATACCTACTCTTTTACACTGCTGGCGAGTATGACTACTAGCATACTGTCTTTACACCTGTATCACTGTACATATTATACAACAACTCTGTAGTACTAATTTGTATATTTTGTACCCAGTTTAATCACCTGTACATTGTATATTGCTGTTGCACATTACTGTTACATTTGCACTCTGGTTAGATGCCAACCCTCTTTTCATTGTACTGTACCTGTGCTGTATAATGGCAATACATTTGAATCTAATCAAATCTAATCTAGTGGTGCAAACGGTGCACATACCCCCAGGGTGCTGCTGTCACTGTGTCAACAAAGTTAGTCTCCTATTCATGCATCCTCGCATTATTGCCCCCCGCCCATATTTTGTTGTCTCTTTTATAAATAAGAACCGAAAATGTATTAAAATATTATTTTATTTCACAGCGACTGTGCAGCCTTGGCTTGTTTATTCACTGTGTCCAGGAAGGTATGGTTTCCTTACACAGAAAATATAGTCTGTTTACTTTTGTGATACATCAACTACACATCACCCCTGAATGCTTGAACAAGCTTAATTTACGGTTATTAGTGATACTCAGACAGACTGCTATTAGTGGATAAGGAAACAAGCTACAACAAATGTCACTTGATGACTTACATTTACATTTACATTATCCAAAGCGACTTACAAGTTCTGTACAACAAAGTCAGCAGGAAGGGTACAACTCAGTCTTAGCGTCAAACAGTGTTTAACTCGAGTGCACTCTGAGTGCATATATATTAGCATAGTAGGTAGTAGTATAGGCATAGTACATAATAGTAAAGGACAGTAAGAAGGTTAGTATTTTTTTATTTCAGATATTGATTGAAGAAGTGTGTTTTTAGTTGACGGCGGAAAAGTGGGCGGGTTTCAGCTGACGTGTGAAGTTCATTCACTTCATGGAATACAGGAATACCCCATTTGACAGTTTTAACTGAGAATGACAGATGGGTTTAGTTTTTAGTTGAATTTCCACTTTAAAATCAACGTTGAATCTCATTGCACCACATACATACACATTAGTATCTCTTCAACAATTTTATAAGATTCCCTTGAATATGTGGAACATATCAGCTTGCACACACACACACACACACACACACACACACACACACACACACACACACACACACACACACACACACACACACACACACAGGTGACTAAGAGGCGTTGTCATAAACAGTGATGTTTATCTGGTCAGGTTTATTAATGTGTGTACTGTATATCCTTTTTAGGCGTCGTTGTTGTCGTGTTTTTCTTTTTTTTTCCACAATTGGCTTGGCTCTCCACCTCCCAGGGAATGTGGAGAGTGACGAATGATGTAAACAAGCCCCTGCAGCTGGACACACACGACTGTACAGCCCTGTACACCCTGTTTACAGCACACGTCATTTCTCCTGAGACCCAGGATCAAACATCACCCTGAAGAATACCGGCGGCTATTCTGGTACCGCTCATATTCACTCAGTGTCGGAACAAAGTTAATTTGCAGGAAGCGAAGGGGAGATAGTGTAGACAGAGGAGACAGTAGACTAGAGAGAGAGAGGGGGGAGACAATACGAGAGAGAGGTACAAGAGAGAGAGAGAGAGAGAGAGAGAGAGAGAGAGAGAGAGAGAGAGAGAGAGAGAGAGAGAGAGAGAGAGAGAGAGAGAGAGAGAGAGAGAGAGAGAGAGACGAGAGAGAGAGGGACGAGAGAGACAGATAGATGAGAGAGAGAGATAAGAGAGAGAGAGAGAGAGAGATGAGAAAGAGAGCGAGCGAGCGAGAGAGAGAGAGAGAGACTATACGAGACAGAAAGGAGAAGAGTCGCCGGAAAGAGAAAATAGAAAGATGATCAGGAACAAACCTACGCCCCTGTTCTACGGGTTACACATGGAGATTTCACCCTGCTAGCTGGCTAGGTGTGCCGTGCTGTTACCCCAGGGCAGTGCCATTTATTTTTGACCCCCCTCCCCTGTTATTAGCTGTCTCCCCATGTTCATATATCCCCTGCCCCGTTTCCCTGTTTGTCGTGTTTTTAACATACCGTAATTCCTCTAATAGTGACCCGGGCTTGTATTTGTTTCAACTGTAGCGGGTACCAGGCTTTTATTAGGAGGAGGCATGTATAAGAGAGAGGCCTATATTTCAAAATTTCAAACAGATCATAAGTCTTGGACTTCCTGACTGGCAGACCCCAGGTGGTGAGAGCAGGCAACTGCACCTCCTCATCCATCACCCTCAACATAGGGGCCCCCCAGGGCTGTGTTCTGAGTCCCCTCCTCTACTCCCTGTACACACACGACTGTGTGGCTCAGCGGAGTAGCAATACAATCATCAAATTTGCTGACGACACAGTGGTGGTGGGCCTGATCTCTGCCAACGACGAGAGGGCCTACCTGGAAGAGGTCAAGGTCCTGGCGGGATGGTGCCAGGAAAACAGCCTCTCCCTGAACGTCAGCAAAACAAAGGAGATGATTGTGGACTTCAGGAGGTCGGGGGTCAAGGACTACAGCCCCCTCAGCATCGACGGGGCACCGGTTGAGAGAGTCAACAGCTTTAAGTACCTCGGAGCCTACATATCCGAGGACTTGACATGGACCACACACATTGACAGTGTTGTGAAGAAGGCACGACAACGCCTCTACTTCCTCAGGCGCCTAAGGAAGTTCCAAGTCAGTCAGAAGATCCTTAAGAACTTCTACTCATGTACAATAGAGAGCATCTTGACCGGCAACATCACCTCCTGGTTTGGGAATAGCACTGCACAAGACCGAAGCAGACTACAAAGAGTGACACGTTCAGCCGAACGCACAATTGGAGGGGGGCTCCCCACCCTCCAGAACATTTACAACAAGCGTTGCAAGGGCAAGGCTAAGAGAATCATTAAAGACTCCAGTCACCCGAACAACTGCCTCTTTGAACTGCTGCGGTCAGGCAAGCGATACCGGAGTCTCAAGGCGAGCACAGAAAGACTCAGAAGAAGCTTCTATCCCCAGGCCATCAGGCTGCTAAACGAACAATGAATGAACACTACACAACAACAACCACCAAACGCACATAGCACACACATCCACACGCACACACTCACTTTAAACAAACACACTGTAGCACCCACTCCACACACTTTATAGCACACACCCACTTTAAACAAACACACTGTAGCACCCACTCCCCACACTTTATATTTATTGATGAAGGATTGCACTACAACTCGTACACCTTACTGTAAATTGTACCTAAATTGTACCTCATCCCATTTCTGCTTTGCACTAGATAGTACTGTACATTAGTACACTGCATAGTATTGTATATTATATGGTAACTCAGAACATTGTACATATGTCTATACCGAACACTGTGACCTCATTTTCTTCTTCTAAATTACATGCTATACTATGTTATTTGATACTATCTTGTCTAGCACAGTCTCTGGAGCGTAACAGTAAGAAGCATTTTGTATGAAAGTATTCTGTACTTCTGTATGACAACTATTAAAGAAACTTGAAACTTAATGAATAAATCAACATTTTGTGTCAGTTTGAACCCAGTAAAATGTACTGGGTTCATTTATTGAAACCAAGTACTGTATGAAATAGTAAACAGTGCAATTACAGATGGTCACTGGTCATTTCAACGTTTTCAAAGTGAAATCAAGTAACTTTACCTTAGCAGCTCCGGGAACAGTAGGTAGCAATGTTAGCTCTCATAACGTTAGCCAGTTAGCAGCTCCGGGAACAGTAGGTAGCAACGTTAGCTCTCATAACGTTAGCCAGTTAGCAGCTCCGGGAACAGTAGGTAGCAACGTTAGCTCTCATAACGTTTCCACTCGGAAAGTAGTGTCTCCATCTCCTCGCTCACTTTTTTGTCCCTCCTCCAGTTATGCGTACCTCAAAACGTCCTCTTTAACACTATGATCGCCGATGACGAGTTAAGACGTCATTCCTAGCCATGCTCATTCTGCCGAAGACTCCGTAACTCGTCTTTGATGTCAATATTTCAAAAATCTGTCATCGAAATCATATTTCCTTTCCGGAGCCCTGAGATGTACTGGTGAGCTCCACTCAACTGTCTAACGGTTTGAGAGCGCCATCTGGTGGCCGATCGGCAGAGGGAGGGGCGCGCCAAACAGGAAGTGCTCATCCATATGTGCTCCGGGCACTCGCGATCGGTAGCCGGACTCTATCTCAACACACTGGATGATCAATCGCTCGCCCTAACTCAATAAACAACGTTATTTGGACGTATATAGTATTATACAACCTGGAAATGGTTCATCAGGATCAACATCCCATAATCGAAAATGGTCTACTCCACGCTGATCGTCCAACGGCGCGAGGAACATACGGTAAGATTCAGCGTTATTTTCTAACGTATTCCATATAAACTGCTATGATGAACATATGACCCACTCTGGATGAATCATCTAACGCTGCCCACGGAATTATAAACGATCCGCCGCCCATCCGGTCATCATCAGATCATACGTAGATCATTCTAGAAGTACGTCCAGTTGAAATTTTTCATCTCGCACAGATTCCTACCAAACTGTATCTGATCATCAATATAATGCATTTAGGGCTATAAATCACGTTCTGAAGAAAGCTGCAGAAAACGATAAAAACATACGTATACTTTAGACCATATTTTAGTATGAATATGTGAATGAAAAAGTTTAACGTTGCTACACCCTGAACAATACATATAGGACATTGAATGGGCCATAATAATGGCAATGTAGCAATAGAATTTAAAAAGTTATAGCCCTGCAAAGAAGGGGAACTTCTCCATAGACAAATAGAGCTGGCGAGGGATGGTAAATTATGAATTTAACCCATGGCGATTAAAGTGTTAAACTTAACGTCAAACTTCCGTCTCTGTTTAGTACCGGTAGCCATGCTTGCTCTGTTGTTGTTGTGTTACGTGCTGCGCGCGACCCGTGTTCCATATGGAAGTAGGGTGACCAGATGCAAAAAGTCCAAAAGTGGGACAACAGTAAGGTTTTGGTGGGACAAAGTGGGACAACAGTACGATTTTGGTGGGACAAAGTGGGACAAAGTGGGACAAAGTGGGACAGATAGATAATGTAATTTTTTTTATTAGAATAACTGCCATGGTCTTCACTGAATAGATTTAAATCAAAGGTTAAAGGTTAAATCAAAATAAATACAAATTAAATACCACCTAACATCTGTTTTAAATATTCAAACGTCATCACTTGACAGGAATGTCTTGTGTTTGATATTCCCTGTTAACACAGAACTAGGGAAAACAGTGTAGTATAATACAAAAATAATAATACAAATAAATTGTGTTTCTATATTAGAATAACTGCCATGGTCTTCACCGAATAGATTTAAATCAAAGGTTAAAGGTTACCACAGTCGGCTGACCTGTATGAATGGGAGTGTTGTACTGTGTGATAGACACTTGTTATCTCAGCTGCAGTGACCTTGTCCGTCTGGCTATCATTGTTTGGTTTAAAAAGAAACGTATCCATAGATCTGGATGTTTCTTTTTGGTGAGCCACTTTCAAGTGAGACTCACGTCCACTGTGGCGCTTCAAGTTGTATTCTCCTCCATGCGCAATTGAAAACGAACTATGACACAAAACACAGAAAGCCTGCTGCGGATTGCCTGCCATCTGCCTCACCCAGTCATGTGTCGTTTGCCAGTCTTGGTTGTAACTGCAGGTCCGTTTCTTTTTACTGCTTTCCATCTTGAACTAGTTTGCTTGTAATGTTGTTGTGTTTTTTTTGACCAATCAGATTTGCGATATGAGGTAGCGTCACGACTCAGTCTCAGTCACGTCACAAGCAGGCAAGCAGCACGCTAAAGTACTATAACCAATCAGAGCAATGTGTGTGGACAAGAGGCGGGTTGCTACGTTTACTGTCTGTAGGGAGGGGCTTTTAGACGCATGTTTTTTTTGGCTTCGAAAAGAGGGACATCCTCTCAATATGAGGGACGCGGGACATTTGGTCAAATGGTGGGACAGTACAACCAAAAGGGGGACACCTGGTCACCCTATATGGAAGTAAGGAGAGGTTCGCTCACGCGTATATTAGTAACCCGGTTTGTATTAGGAGGTCGGCTTATAATAGCTTAGCTTAGTCGGTTTTTAATTGAATACAGGTCACTATTAGAGGAATTACGGTAGGTAAGCTATATGTGTCAGGTAGTATATTGTAGTTCCCAGTGTGGTTTCCATTCCTTGTGTCCACTTGTAGGATCCACGTTGGTCCATAGGGTGGCAGGGCGCCTCTGTTGGCTGTCGCAGAAGTACCCTATACCCCCTGTTCATCAGTCACCTAGCAGAGCTCATTGTGCATGCCGTTGTGTAAACACAGGCATTTATTTGAATGCTTGTAGTGAAACAGATTGTAAAACCTGTGCATGACCTGTGTGGCTCAATACCTGAGCGTGTAAAATAAGTATGTTTCAGAGGTGTGATGCGTATGGAATAGATCGCAAACTTCTTTTCTCAATGATCATGAACAATTTTTATCACGTCATATTATACTACAATTCTACGATGATAAGGCCTTATGACATAACTGACAACACAGAGAACCACTTACTATAATTAAGTTACATTAATGGATGTCACAAACAAAGGTCTGATAAGACAACACAAATACCTGGACCGGGCTGTTGTGAAGCCAGCCCATCCAGTGAGTGCTTTAAGCACAGGTCCCGGCAGGCAATAAACAATACGTTTTCAAAAGTAAAATGGTATTTATTTAAATAATAAGGGTAATGAAACCCACAACAATATTCAATCGGGGAAAAGGTAGGGGAGAACAAACAAGGTAAATACAATAAGACAAACACTAGGAGAACTGCCTCTCCCTGAACGTCAGCAAAACAAAAGAGATGATTGTGGACTTCAGGAGGTCGGGGGTCAAGGACTACAGCCCCCTCAGCATCGACGGGGCACCGGTTGAGAGAGTGAACAGTTTCAAGTACCTCGGAGCCCACATATCCGAGGACTTGACATGGACCACACACATTGACAGTGTTGTGAAGAAGGCACGACAACGCCTCTACTTCCTCAGGCGCCTAAGGAAGTTCCAAGTCAGTCAGAAGATCCTTAGGAACTTCTACTCATGTACAATAGAGAGCATCCTGACCGGCAACATCACCTCCTGGTTTGGGAATAGCACTGCACAAGACCGTAGCAGACTACAAAGAGTGACACGTTCAGCCGAACGCACAATTGGAGGGGGGCTTCCCACCCTCCAGAACATTTACAACAAGCGGTGCAAGGGGAAGGCTAAGAGAATTATTAAGGACTCGAGCCACCCGAACTGCCTCTTTGAACTGCTGCGGTCAGGCAAGCAATACCGGAGTCTTAAGGCGAGCACAGAAAGACTCAGAAGAAGCTTCTATCCCCAGGCCATCAGGCTGCTAAACGAACAATAATCGCTAAACGAACAATAATCACTATGCAACAACCATCAAATGCACACAGCACACACACCCATGTGCACACACTCACTCAAACAAACAACACACTGCAGCACCCACTCTCCACACTTTAGATCACACAAACACACTTACACTTTATATTTATTGATAAAGGATTTGCACTACAACTCGTACACCTACTGTGAATTGTACCTAAATTGCACCTCGTCCCATTTCTCCATTTCTGCCTTGCACTATATAGTATTGTATATTAGTACACTGCACAGTATTGTATATTGTATGGTAATTACGTCTATTCTGCATCGAACATTGTACATATGTCTAAACTGAACACTGTGACCTAATTTTTTTACTTCTAATTTTACTATGTTATTTTATTTCATACTTATCTTGTCTTGCACAGTCTCTGGAGCGCAACAGTAAGAAGCATTTTGTACAAAAGTATTCTGTACTTCTGTATGACAACTATTAAAGAAACTTGAAACTAAGCAAAGATAGAACACTGAACAAAAACACAAGTGTAACTGAGAAGGGTCATAAGACACAAGTCAACAAAACAGGGGTTGGCACTGGGAACCAGCCAGCAATAAGATACAATACACTAATCAACAGACTATCACAAATTAAACACAAGTGTGCCACAAGACACCCCTCACCTTACCTGGTTAGCAACCCCAGTAGGGCACAACACTGAAGCTACCATGTAGCAGTGTGAACATCAAATGAGCACACTGTTCCACACACAAAGGGCAACAAAGGCTGACACAATAACCAGTCCACACAGGTCTGTGGCAATAAGGCCAACTCAATAATTGTCCACACACAGTGGTAAATGGCATAAAAGGCCAATACAATAATATTATCCACACACAGTGGCAAAAAGAGGCAACCCACACTCCACTCAGGTCGTGGCAATGCCAGTAAGGTGCCTGGAATGTTCTTCTTCTTCTTTTTATTTGATTGGTGGTTAACTTAAGGTGCATTACCGCCACCTACCGGACTGTGTGGAACGCTTGATTGACAGGGACAAATTTTAAATGAAAGAAATATAAACAAATTGGGGGAACATTTAAAAAGAAAGAAATAAACAAAATGGGGGGGGGGGGGTATTAAATCATATCTATTAATCCAGTTTATTTCAAATACTGTATTAACTGACTGTATATTGTAGCTGTATTTCCCAGTAAACTCCCTATAGTAAAACTTAGCTTGACTTTCTGAATGGCTGATTTCAGTGACTTTCTCTGTTCCTACTTATTGCATTCCAGTAACGCATGCTGAACATTTTCCAGGTAATTGCAGTGTGCACAAATGCCAGTTGGGTGTTTCCCTATCCAGTGTGATCCTGAGACGGGTAATGACTGTCTCTTCTTTCCAGTTCCTGCCAATCTTATTTCCTATTCCAACTTTCTTCTGAATGTTGTACAAATGTCTTCCTGTTTCATTTCTGTTCCAGTTCTCTTGCCATAATTCCTGCATGTGTGTTTTGATGATTGATTTGACCTCAGCTTTACTAAGTGGAATATCCATTTCTATTGTTTGTGACTTAAGTGACAAGTGCATTTTCGTTTCCTTCTACCCCTACTTTGGAGTTGCACAAGGAAGCTGCCTTGGTCCATTACTCATTCGAGACCACAATGTATGCTTCCATAGTTATGCTGATGATACACAACTATATATCTCTGCAGAACCAAATAACACTACAGCCATACAGTCCATTACAAACTGTCTTTTAGCAATAAATAAGTGGATGAACAATAACTTCCTCAAATTAAACGAAAGCAAGACCGAAATCCTATTGATCGGCCCAAAAGCGAAAAGGGAAGTGCTGTGTGAAAACCTGGGGAGTCTGTCATTAAGCATTACATCACGCGCAGGAGTGGTTTGTGAACAATAAACCATGCCTAGGGGTGGTCGTTAGACCCCCCTAGGCATGGTTTATTGTTCACAAATCACGACTGCAAGTGGTGTAAAGCTTTTATACAACTGCCACATTCATCCAACCTTATTTCTATACAATAAACACACATTAATCGAATATTTATTGAAAAAACCATCCGCCAGAAAAAGTTGTTCCCACAACTACAAAAAAGACAATTTGCCTCCATGTGGAAGCAGATCGGAAGTGCATCCAACCAACTAACACATCCAACTGTGTATTATTGGAATGATTGAGAGAAGTTGCCTCATGTGGAAGCAGCTTGAAGTGCATCCAACCAACTAACACATCCAACTGTGTATTATTGGAATGATTGATTTTATTACCAGATGCAGAATGGGTACAATACAGTACGGCTCAATACACACAATTGTTAAGGGAATGCAGACCTACTTTCCATAGAACTTCATTCTTAGATGCTTCTATAGAAAGTAGGTAAAACAAATTAAAAAGTTTTCTTTGCCCTATAGGAAAAAAACGTTTTCTTCGCCCTATTTTTTTATTAATTTTTTTAAACCTACTGTAGAGGGCCTAAACTTAACCAGTTGGAAACCAAGCGTACAGTAATAAAATTAGCAATCAATCAATCAATCAACTCAATAGGCCATGCTCACTTAGAACAGCGCAGCACCCAGCTCTCTCTCAGTCTGACTATCCCCCGCGTTGCAGGCAGAGTGTGTGTGTGTGTGTGTGCGTGTGTGTGTGTGCGTGTGTGTGTGTGTGTGTGCGTGTGTGTGTGTGTGTGTGTGTGTGTGGGTGTGTGTGGCGGTGGGTGGAGACTAGAGCGAGCGCTGACAGTCGAAAGGAAAAAGAAATTGAAAAGAAAATTGAAAATTAATCAATCAATCAATCCGCGATTTTTCTTTTGTTACAGAATGATTCAAGACCCATCAATTACATCATCCAACATTGTTTAAAGCACTAAGACATTCGCTGTGACAGAATCGCTTGATATTTAGTCGTTTAGTCGTTATCAACATATCCATTTGTTAAATTATTGTCCGGCATCTTGTGATCCGGCGGAGTGATGTGATGTGATTCGGTTGTGGGCGGGTCCTGGGCCAGCAGCGTGGAATTGTGAAGAATAAACACGTGTAAAATGACTGTTTCAGCCAATCAGAATCGAGAAATTTGCATGCCGTTGTATAATCCTATATGTAAAGACTGAGGTTACAAGCCTAGTTGTCATCTTGGACTCAGACCTGACCTTTAAGTCTCATATTAATAAGGCCATGAAAACGTCATTCTTCCACCTAAGAAACATAGCGAAAGTAAGACTGTTCACTGGTCTTCCCAAAGCAACCATTGGGAAGCTTCAGCTTATCCAAAACTCTGCAGCTCGATTACTAACTCGTACAAAGAGAAGAGAACATATCACTCCAGTCCTAGCCACTCTGCACTGGCTTCCAATAACTCATACAATTGATTTTAAGGTCCTTTTCCTGACATATAAAGCTCTTAATGAGCAAGGCCCAAAATACATAGCAAATTCCCTAGTTAGTTATCTGCCCTCAAGAACGCTACGGTTATCCACTACAGGTTTATTAGACACACCCAGAAACCAAAAGAGGATCGGAAGTATGGCATTTGCCAACTATGCCCCAAAACTATGGAACACACTACCAACACACATCAGGAACGCCAGCTCCATACACATTTTTAAAGGAAAATTAAAAACGTACCTATACAGTCTAGCTTACAAATAGTGTACCATGCCTTAGGGAAAGCGAGTATCTTATTGAAATGTTTTTATTATTATGTTTTTATTTTTTATGTATTGATCTTTTACTGAAATGTTATTTTACTGTACTTTGCCTATTGCCGTACTTTTATTACTGTTGTCTTATTAATGTGATGCTTTATTTTTAGTACCCGGAGCTGCTAACTGGCTAACGTTATGAGAGCTAACGTTGCTACCTACTGTACCCGGAGCTGCTAACTGGCTAACGTTATGAGAGCTAACGTTGCTACCTACTGTACAAGTGCATTGGTTTAGTGCACTTCCTACTTCCTACTTCCGGTTGCTGCTGAACAAGTACAAGTGCATTGGTTTAGTGCACTTCCTACTTCCGGTTGCTACTGAACGGACGTGTTTGTGCGGACCTGTTCTCCCAAACGTTCTTGACTGTTTTCCTTTTTACGTTATTTTTTCTTTAAAAAAACATTTTTTAACCATTGATCTTAACTGATCACTGTGACTTTATTGCTTTTATCGTTATATATGCCTATGTTTGTGTACAGCACTTTGAGCTACATGACATGTATGAAAGGTGGTTTATAAATACTTACTTACTTACTTACTTACTTACTTACTTACTTACTTACTTACTTACTTACTTACTTACTTACTTACTTACTTACTTACTTACTTACTTACTTACTTACTTACTTACTTACTTACTTACTTACTTACTTACTTACTTACTTACTTACTTACTTACTTACTTACTTACTTACTTACTTACTTACTTACTTACTTACATGGGCAGGAACCCAAACGAAGCCAACAGTAAATGATGAATTTTAAAAACAATATCCTGTCTGCATGATTTCAGTGATCTAATACTGGACAGTGCTGCCCAGCTGTCAGAAGCAATTACTGCATTTGTTACCCTTGTTAGGGTGTGGGGGTGTGTAGGACCCAAACGCAGGACAGAACGTGAAGCGAGCAGGCAGGAGACGGCGGGGTGATATTCAAAGGACTTTACCACGAAGGGACAGGACAGGATACACAGGATAATATGATACTCCTCGAACAACAGGATACAGAAGATTCACAGGATACACAGGATACAGAGGGTAACTCCATGAATGACAGGATACACTGATACAGAGAACAGACTACTCACGAACGACAGGATATAGAACCAGAGTAACAGAGTAATGAATCCACAATGGGGGGCAGGGGAGGCACAACATGTATACACAGACTGATTGACAGATGAGGGGTGATTGGAATGAGAGACACCTGGGAAGGAAACATAGACAGACTACAGTGACACACTAAAACAAGACAGGACTGATAACAAATACACACACACACACTGGAGACATAACACTAGCCCAGACAAGGGAAACAGCAGGTAACAGGTACACAGGAATGGGCAACATGATGGTGAGTACACTAAGGGTTAATGACAATACAAGACACAAGTGAAAGGCAATAACAAGCAGAGACAGTGCGGGCAGTTCCTCCTCTTGACTTACTTCTGTTCCAACCATAATACTTTTTTTTTATCAATTTTTTTAATTATTATTCACATGAAAACAAGACAACACAATAACCACAATAACAATACACAGAACTTCACAGGAAAATAACAGATTATAAAGACAAAAAAGAAAACAGAGTACAACCTTTTAAAATTTCAAGGGGTACTATCTAATAAATGGCCTTTCCCAGTATTCAGCCCCGTTTCCCGGCCGTGTGGTCCTATATTAATAAAACGTATATCTCTAATTCTCAAAAAGGCCCATTCTTCCAATTCACCTCACAACATTCACCCTCACCGAGCTGAGTCATCACAAAATGTGCCTATCAGTGATGTCAGAGATTTCCCAGCTGCATAACAATGTGGCAGATGCCACCGGGTCACACAGTGGTTGGAGCCCAGCCTCAAAACGGCCTAAGGTCCTGAGGTAGAAAAACGCCGCTTTTGAGTACACGACTAGAAAACAAAACAATGAACCTTCTTGAAAAACAAAAACCTACAGAGGTGTTCCATAGACTCACAGGAACCGTGTAAAAGTGTCCAAATAGTGAAGAAATAGCTAAATAGCTCCCCCCCAATAAAATCCCCAGTTAAAGTCAAGAGGACAACACAAAAGACAAGACATTTCCTCCTCCCCCTCCCACGAGACCGCCGGACTCCCCCGAACAAGCACCCCAACCCTTCTCAGCTGCTGCGAACCACAGGTCAATCCCAGCCTGCCCCACCCCAATCACCCGCGCCGTGGATATCTCAAGATAAATCACATCCAACAGTGTTAGGGACCAGTTAATCACTGTGAGCTTCTCAGGCTCCTTCCATCTCAATGCTATTAGCTTCTTCGCTGCTGTGACGCCCGCTAGGACAACCCTTTTTAGTTGTACGGACGCGGGTTGTGTTGTTATATCGTTCAGGAGTAGCGTAACAGCTGTGAATGGGTAGTTAAGCCACACACAGTGGCGTCGCGTGGGTAAAATAACAGGGGAAGCCAGAAAAATTTAATTAAAACAAATATTATTAAATGTTTTTATTAATTTTTTTTTTTTTTTTTTTTTTTTTTAAGTCAAGCTGTCACCATGTACACTACAGTATGGCTCGGCGGCCAGTCAAACTTTCTTAACAGATTGCAGAATGGGTACAATACAGTACGGCTCAATACACACAATTGTATAAGGGGATGCAGACCAGAGAAAGACGTTTGTCTTGTTTACATCAGGGTCCCCCATTTTCAATTCATAGTGACATTTATGACATACAAGACATCATGACATTTATGGCATAGGGACATTCATACACAACATACATGACATTTATGGCATAGGGACATACATGACATACAGGTATTTAGTATGGTTACATTTGTGACATATACGATATTCAAATATACAGTACTGTTACCCATAGATCCTGACAGAGTATATACATATGATGGGGAGGGGACTATACATTAGGAGGGGGTGGGTGGGTGGGAGAGAAATATACATACGGCCGGGAGAGAATATGACTGTCTAGACAAACAAGACAAGACAAACGTATTTCTCTGGTCTGCATCCCCTTAACAATTGTGTGTATTGAGCCGTACTGTATTGTACCCATTCTGCAATCTGTTAAATAAAGTTTTCATTCATTCATTCATTCATTCATTCATTCATTCATTCACGTGTCTGTTGCGCGGCGCGCCCAGCCATCAGAGCGCTCCTACTGTAAAATGCGGAAGCAGCCATTTCAGCCTCAGTTTTACTCGTTTATAAAAATGATTTAAAATGTTTATTAGCAACGCCAAGCTTTCAAACCCCGACGCATCTGTGTGTGAAACCCTAATGGAACGCTGGGTACCTTTGACATTTATATCCGATATATTTTGGACCCACCGCTAGCTTTTAAGCAGTGCTTGATGGTGCACATTAACCTGGCTACTACGGAGGAATAAGTGACTCAGTGCTTACCTGGTCAATAATGTGGTCCTCCTCTTGCCAGATAGATTTGTTAAATCATAATATCCACAGTGGTGTGCTCTGCTGGTCCTAAATGTCCCGCCGGCGAAAATAAGTTGCTATTAAAGTGCTAAATGTTAGATACACTAATAGAGGATTCGAACGTGCCCACTCTGTTAATAACATTTTCAATCAATCCCGCGAGGGGATGACGTTCAGACGTGTTCTGACCTGCCCCGCCTCCAGGGGGAAAATGTGAAATGAGTGCAAAGGGGAGGCCACACTCAGGATTCTTCTCACAGCCCTGTTTTAAACTTTTAAGGTGTGGCAGTCAGCTCGAATCTGATTGGCTAGGATCGGTTTTGGACTCTAGATACATGAATCACATGGTTGAGGCTGGAGAAAGAGACCTACCCCCTGCCTCCTCTCCTCTATAGCTGCAGTGAGTCTGACAGTGTGTTAGAGGGAGTGAGAAGGAGAAGAGGGAGACATTAAAAAATAAATAAAAATTATAACACATATGCACAGATGAAAAAGAATGTAAACTATATTAAAACATTTTTATTTTTTTCATATTTGATATTTGATATTAATTCATATTTTAATAGGGAGGCATGGCTTCCGTTGGCTTCCATAAGGATTCGCCACTGGCCACACAGATCTGAAAGTTTGTCCGTTATTGACCTCCAGAAGCGGGCCACTGGTGGGCAATCCCAATATATGCATATAAGTGCCAGTGGCCCTTTGAGAGCACAAAGTGCACCGAGAGTCGGTTACCAGTCCCATAGCAAATAGCTTCCTAGGTGTAAGATAGGTCCTATGAATATAATTAAAATTAATTTGCTGATTGATTGAAAACTTTATTAACAGATTGCAGAATGGGTACAGTACAGTACAGCTCAATACATACAATTGTTAAGGGGATGCAGACCAGAGAAAGACTTTCGTCTTGTTTACATCAGGGTCCCCCATTTTCAATTCATCGTAACATATATGACATACATGACATACAGATAGACAGAACTGCTACATCTATACATTTATGACATATCAGATTTGCAATTACAGTACTGTTTGTGATACAAAAAGAGTCCAGAAAAAAAAAGTATATACATTTGACGTAGAAACTGTACATTGGATTGGGTAGGTGGGGGTGGGGGGGGACTGTACATTGGAGGTGGTTGGGTGGGTGGGGGGGGGGGGGGTGGTTGGGTAGGAGTGGGGGGGGGGGGTTGGGTAGGAGGGGTGGGTGGGCGACACTGTACAACTGTACAAACAAAACTGTACATTGGATTATTGACAAGACCATACTTGGTAATTTACTGTACATTGGAGGGGGTTGTGTTCGGACATTTACAGGGGCCAGTTTCGAGTTGCAGTCTCCCTTAGGTGTTTTTTGAGAGTGTTTTTGAAAGTGGGTAGTGATTCACATTCCTTTACAGCTTTGGGTAGGGCGTTCCACATTGATGTGGCATAATTGCGAAACGTGTTTAGTCCCTTGTTTGAGCCGAATCTGGGTTTAACATGATTTGTGGAGCTCCCTCTGGTGTTGTGATCGTGGTATTCACTGACCTTCACTGACCTGGTGATTGGGGTTGCGGGAAGACAATGCCACATTTGCCCAAACATCATCCCAGTCAAACTCGGGGTCCAACTCCGGGATATCCCCACACCAGATTGTATCCAATGATACATTTTTATACGTGGATTGAATTAAGAGCGTATAAAAGTCTGAGACAAACCCTCTGGAGGTCGTCCTGTCCACTATGAGCCTGAGGAAGGGGTGCGGTTGCAAAGCTTGAGCCCACGGCACGCCATGCGCCCTCAGCGCTGACCTTAGTTGAAGGTAAAGAAAGAAGGACTCGCCGGGAAGATCATACAATTATTTTAAGTCCTGAAACGCACGAAGGCCGTTCTTATCATAAATATCCTCCAGAGTATGAACTCCCCTCCTTTGCCATTGAGGAATACTAACCGGCTTGTGCCCAACAAGTAGCTGCTGGTTATTAAAAATTGGAGAGGCAGGACCAACCATAATACTTATAGGATAATGATCACTCCCCACTAGGGGTGTAACGATACATCGAAATGCATCGATCCTAATGTGACGATTCAACTGCATCGATTTGAAAATGTTAGAATCGATTAGAATCTAAATATAAAAAAATATAAATATGTTCTTTTTTTTTAATGTATTTTTTTTTATTGTTTTTATTGACCTATAGTCCATTCATGCTGAGTGAATCAGTTCCCCCAGCCACATTTGTGTATTCAAAAATTTTTGGGGAATTAACTGACCTGCAATTCCAACTGAAGCCAGTGTCAAATCAATTGCACTCTCCTTATTTAGAGCACTATTATATCTAGTACCTCTCCCATCATTCATACACATGAATCCCTTATCCTCTATGAATTCCTCTATAATTAAACCATTTGCATCTGTTCTCTCACCTCCCCACATTGCACTGTGCACATTAAAGTCCCCACACCATATCACTTTGTGCTTGTGCTCCCACCGTATCTAATTACAAACTCATCTTTCCCTGTCCAAATTTTAACCACTATTGACTCATGTTCTTTCCCCAAGTTAATTACTTTAAATATTGTCCCATTTTTAACTAAATGTAACCACACCACCACCATTCCCATTCTTCCTATGATTCCGAATAGCTACATAACCCTGTATTACAAAATCCCATTGCGATTTCAACCATGATTCCTGTAGGGCTGTCTTAAATACTTCGAAGCTTCGTTCGATGGGCATGGGATTAGAATATGAAAATAAAATTTGATTATGTAAAAAAAATATATATATGATTTAATTTTTTTGCTAAATCAACTCTGCCTCTCTTTGTTAATTACAACAAGCAAGTGTTTAGTTTGTCTAAGATTTAAAAAGGTTTAAACTGTTAAGCACTGACAAAGTTGAACAAAGTGCTGTACAAGTCCCACAACATATATATATTTTTTATTTTTTTTATATTTTCAAAGCTAATTAAAATCGAATCTCGGCCCCCAAGCTTCGAATTCCAAAAAAAAATCGAAGGTCAGCCCTAGATTCCTGTATACATATTACATTGGGTTTATCTTGTAAATCTACTACAAACTTTTTAAATTCCTATCCATTAGCAATAAGACTTCTTGCATTCCACTGTAGTATACTTAAACACATTATGAAGTACCAGTACCACTATGTGATGAGTGTGGTTGTGCATATTTAGTTTTAGAATCTTCTCTACGTCGTCACATTCCAGACCCTTAATTCCCAGGTATCTTTTAGCTGCTTTCACTATTATTTTGATCTTCTCTGTCTTGCTTGTGAGAAACAGTTAATTACATCAACCATGAAAAGAACAAAAGAATTTTTCTCTACCATCAATGTATCTTCCTTTACTTTACTACATCATTCACATGGTTTTGTAATGTTGCTGCTCTCCTCTCCTTGTTCTGCTCTGACAACCTACACTCTGACAGCTGCTTCAGCATATGTGACCCCATGAGACACTTTTACCTGCTGTACTTCCGCTGCTTTTTTTTTTTTTTTTTTATATATTTTTATTTCATTTTTTGGAAGAAAAGGCACAGGTACAGGCATACAATGCACATAAAACATACATTTAAATTATTTGCCAATTACATGCATTGCCTTGCCTCATTTAAAATAAAAAACTCCTACCCCCTAACCCCTGCAGAAGAAAATTAATTGAACAAAAATGTCAACAAAGACCAAGAAAATAAAAAATAAAAGGAATTATACAGATATAATTAGTTATGTCCTGCTAGCTATATAGTGAAGGTCCTAACTTGATAGAGAATATGGTTCCAGCTATCTATTGTTTGATATCTTGCCCCATTTAATCTAGCTATAGAAAGCTCCATTGTTACAACATCAGCTAATAACTGTTTCCAGTGATTAAAGGGCAGAGAGTGTGGAGCTTGCCATCGCAGCGCCAACATTTTTTTTGCAGCAGTACTTCCTGCCAGCCAAAATCGTCTCTGAACAATACTTAAAGCTAAAGAATCATCATCATTAAGGAGAAGTAATTTGGGACAACAGGGAATATGTTTTTGTAATACTTTAGATAGATAATTAGTTATCTGTTCCCAGAAACTTTTAACTGTGGGGCATTCCCACATCATATGTGTAAAAGTACCAGTAGTATTTAGAGAACAAAGTGTACAGTTTGGTGAAATAGCACGTCTCATTCTATAAGCTTTCTGGGGGGTTAAATATGTTTTATGGACAAAATTGTAATGAATCTGCTGATGATTTGGGTTTCGTGATGCCATAGTAACATTTCCCCAAACTCTGGTCCAATTGATAGAGTGATGGTGTTCTAATCCCAATTCTGTGCTCCACGATTGGATAACAGGTATTAACGAAGTACATGTTTGTGATAGATCTTTATAAATTATAGAGACTTGTCCTTTGGAGAGACCTGCAGTTTTTTTTAGAGAAAGTAATTAACGGGTGAGTAGTTGGTTTGGTCCATGGAACTCCATAGGCTCGCATAGCCGATTGGAGCTGTAAATATAAAAAAAAAGGAGGTGCCAGGTAAGTTATATGACTCTTTCAGATCTGAGAATGTTCTTAGACCATTGTCCTCCATAACATCGCCAAGTACATGAATGCCACAATTGGACCATGATTGAGCTACAAAACTGCAGCCTCCGCTAAGCAAAAAATAGTTATGAAATAAGGGAGTCTGTTCATGCCACTTAGTATCCCATTTAAGTAACTTTTCATATTTGCGCCATAAAGATATGGCATGCGCTATTATCGGACCATAACATAATCTACATTGCTTTAGTGAAATATCTGTGAAGACAATGTCTTGTAAACGAATCGGCGCCACAATATGTTTTTCAATATTAAGCCAGGGGGCCTCAGAATTTAAATTAAACCAACTCAACAGAGGACGAAATGATAACGCTTGAAAATATAACTTAAAATTTGGCACAGTTAAACCACCAGATTGCCGCTCATTTTGTAAGGTATAGTAAGTTTAACCCGAGCTCGCTTGCCTCGCCATATACATTTTGAGACTGCTCTATGTAAATTTTCCCAATGAGCAACAGGTGGGGCAATAGGAATCATGGAACTACAGAAGTTTACTCGAGGTAATATGTTCATTTTGATAATAGAGACTTTACAGTATATATAAAGTAGTCCTCAGTTAGAGGCTCAAATGTGCTTCTCTTCTCCGGTTCCAAGGCCTTCTCAAGCTGAAACTTGTCCGACCTGCAACCTGCAACCGACCTGCATGAATCGTACTTAGTTAGTTAGAAGCCAAACATTACAAAAGCAAAGATAAGTCAGACAATAAGAACACAAATATTAACATTGGTTAAAACAATTAGTGAAAATAATTACATTCAAGAACATTTATAAGTATATATTCTTAAATGTTATCAGGGAATCAATATTTAAAGTGCATTGTAGGTTATTCCACGAGTCTGGAGCACAAAATCTAGGGACATGTATTGTAATCCAGTCCTGAGAGCGGGTTTGATAAGCTCCTACATTGAGGTCTAATAGTGAGGTAATATAAGTTGGTAAGTGCTTTGGAAATAAACATACTGTATGCCAATGTAGAGAGAGGGGGGGGGGGGGGGACCAGCAAACCTTTTCATAGAGAGTACAATGATAGGTACTGTAGGCATCACCAATAATACATCTAAGAGCAGAGTGATATATGTACTGTAGATATCACCAGTAAATAATGCATATAGATGGACATTACAGGTATTCAATGACTGGAATAATATTATTCATATTCATATTGTGATAAGAAAAAGTCTAATACACGTATATCAGATATAATTTTGTGACAGATTATAGATACTATTTGCTTGTTATTATTAGTTTAAATAAAATTATTTTGACCTGAAAGACGATAAAAAATGAATATATAGAATTATTGTCTGGCGTGACACACACACGTACATATGCACGTGCACTCGCACACGCACACGCGCACACACACACACACACACACACACACACACACACTATCCTACCTTGTTATTATAGAGGCCTCGTCCTAGAACCATTCCCAGGAGTGCGTTGAGAGCATGAGCTCCACACAGCAGGGTCTGCAGGCCACTGCAGGCCAGCATGACCGAGAACAGAACCACATTCCATAGCACCACCCCTCTGGGTTCCTCACACACAGTGAACCACAGGGTTCTGTTGTACAGGTAGGACGGGGTTCTGGGAGAGAAGAAGAACCAGGTGAAACAGATCACAAGAGGAAGAGTTTTCCTATAATGATCAGGACTGTTAATTCAGACCTGCTGCCTCTGTCTCTTCTTTTCAGATGCAAAGCACCTCATAGACGGACAATGTCACTCACTCGTCAGTCTGCCAGACCTAGTATCTTCACAGTACACTTTAGTGCTGTGCACTTTGCAAATATAGCATCTATGGAGGAATGTTGCTATGTTAAAGTTCTCCATCATGAAAGTGTAGCTTGCTAGCTCAAAGTTTTCCATCATGACTAGGGTTGCCACCTTTGACCAATAGAAATAAGGGACATGTATCATCAAGCGTGCGCGCAAGACAAATTTTTGGGCGGTTTTGGGGCGTTTTTTGGGCGCAAATGGGCAGATTTTGTCACTATTTTTTTTTTTTACTTTATTTCGGTTTTAGGGTTAGGGTTAGGGTTATGTTATTTAATTATTTTGGGGAGCCAGCCCCCCAAACTCCTGAAATGCATAGAAATCTATGAAATCTAAATAAAACAATCTATGACATTTATATTAAAAAGAGCTAGCCCCCCAAACCCCTAAAATACATAGAAATCTATGCATTTTGGAACAGTTACTATATATAGTCAAGAAAGCATTTAGTCATACTTAAAGTTTAAAGTGCTTTATTTGCATTTAACATTGTTTAAATAAATTGGCTGAACTATAGCCTCAACTTGAGCATAATACTGTATGCATATAAAGTGCTGTAAAGACAAAGCCTGGGAACACTTTTACTGAAAGAGGACAATAATACAATGAAACACTTGTGTGACCCAAATTAAAAGATTAATAAAAAATAAAGTGCAAAGAAGAGTAGGCTCCGGGCTGCCAGGGCAGGTAAATAGAAATACTGACATCTAGTTAAAAACACAACCAGATAAATAAGATGTAATATCCCATACCGAATCAATCTCAGGAGATGTTTCAGTCATGAAGAACTGTGAAACCTGTGCTTGGGTCCTTTGCGTTCTTATATTTCGGGAATGTTGTTCTCCTGATGCATGCTGTCTGAGATCAGTCAGTCCACCATGCGCCACAGAAAACACACGCCTACATACTTTGCAGTTTGCCAGTTCCCACTCAGGTCTGTACTTCTGGAGGCGTTTTGTCTTTTTAGGACGCGGTGGAGTCACAGTGTCTACTGTAGACATTTTTCAAAGCGTCTTCGAAAAGAAGTCACGCAGCGCACAGACAGAGGATTGGCACAACGGCACAGAACTCTTCTTAGCAACGTGAAAGCGCTAATTCTCATTGGTCGTGAGCTGCTGAGCGCACGCCCATCATACCAGAGTGGCCAAGTCTGTTTATTTTCCGCAACTTTTGGACACACTTTTGCTTGTTTTTGTAGGTCGGCTGGCTCATTTCTCTCACTAAACTGGCAACCTTAAAATACGGGACAAAGGGCGTCCCGTATCAGTTCAATACAGAACGCGTATTTTAGTTTCCAATTACGGGACAATTCCGTATTTTAAGGGACGGGTGGCAACCCTAATTGACAGTGTAGCTTGCTAGCTCAAAGTTTTCCATCATGACAGTGTAGCTTGCTAGCTCAAAGTTTTCCATCATGACAGTTTAGTTTGCTAGCTCAAAGTTTTCCATCATGACAGTGTAGCTTGCTAGCTCAAAGTTTTCCATCATGACAGTGTAGCTTGCTAGCTCAAAGTTTTCCATCATGACAGTTTAGCTTGCTAGCTCAAAGTTTTCCATCATGACAGTGTAGCTTGCTAGCTCAAAGTTTTCCATCATGACAGTGTAGCTTGCTAGCTCAAAGTTTTCCATCATGACAGTGTAGCTTGCTAGCTCAAAGTTTTTGCGTAAGACCAACGTCATGATGAGGAATGCTTGGCATCTATGACACTTGTGTGTTGTGTCCTTGCTCTATGCAGCACGTACCCATCGCCGGGTGGGCGGAGGGGGACGCCCCAGGCCGGCCCCTGCGTGGTGTTGGAGAGACACAGAGGGCCCATGACCAGCCCTATAGCGCTCACCAGACAACAGAAGGCTGAAGCACCCACAGACAGACAGGAGTAGACCACCTGACACAGCATCTAAACACACAGCAGAAGGGGGAAACACATCAGATGATATTCTAATGTATTGTCATCATACAGCACAAGTACAGCACAACGAAAAGAGCTTTGGCATCCAACAAAGTTTTCAAGTTTCAAGTTTTGTTTTATTTGTCACATATAAGGTACATGTACATTACAGTGAAATGCTTGGTTCTGTATGAGCCCCCTGAGATTGTGCGTCATACAGTAAGACAATTTAAAAGAATAAAGACATAACACAAAATATGCAAACTAAAGTACAAAATGCAACAAAATGCTAAAATGAGGTAGAGATTGAATGCAAATCTTCAGAGTGCAAACGTAACAGTAAAGTGCAATAGTAATATAGAATGTAGGCTACAGGTGATTAAACTGGGTATAAAATATATAAATGAGTACTACTTAGTTATAGTGTTAATCAGATTATTCTCAATGTACTTCCTAGAAAAAACATATACTGTCTGAATGGCCCAGGGTTCAGTTTCCCAAAAGCATCTTAACCCAAAGAACATCTTAGCCCCTTGCCTCAGAATGAGTTGATATTAGTGCTACGAGGGTTTTGGGAAACTGCAGGTCTCCAGGTTGATGTGATTGTTGGGTGTGAGGTGTCATGTAGCTGTGTTTATCCTAGGGGTCAATGTGACTCTCCATTCCTCTATATCACCATGGGAAATTAGGCTCATTAGGCCCAATCATTTGATCAGATATTAATCACAAAGGCGGACAATAGAGAATTTGATTGAGGATAGAGTTTACTGACAGGATGAGAACTGGGTTACAGCAATGGGCCCTATCACCCTTCCTGACAGGCAGCGACGCGAGCGAGCGTGATTGCGAAAATTATTAAAATGTATTCGTTTCAATCAGACTATCCTGACCTGCCGCGAGCGACAGCGAACTGAGCTGCGATGTCGTTCACCCCTCAAATATTCGCTTGCTGTGTCTCTAGTTGAGCGATTACGCGACCAAGTCCCACCCCTAAACACTTTTTATTGGTAGAGAATCGCAGGCTGCTTTGCCCCTGTGCTTCCAGGTACCACACACACACAGGGCCGTATTAACGACCGGGCCGTCCGGGCCGCGGCCCGTGGGCCTCTAGTGACGAGGGGCCTACATTTTTTTTTTTTTTTTTTTTTTATATTTTTTGGAGGCCCCTCGTCATTAGAGGCCTTTTGGAGGCCCCTCGTCACTAAAGGCCCCTCGTCACTAAAGGCCCCACATTTTTTCATCAACTAAAATATACAGTACGTCACACCCTGCCGTCTGCAAGTGGCTAATCTTGAGTATTTTTTCTCCTCTTCATAAGAGTTTGAGGTTTTCCGTTTGAGGTAAAAACAGCAATAAAAAGTCAAAACGTGCATCTCCACATCCCAGCCCCGACGCCTGAATACTTTTACCAACGGATTTCCAGTTCCGCGTTCGCGTTCTGCGCTCTGATTGGCCACTGACGTTTCTGGTAGCGCCAATCGTGTGACGCCTCTTTCTTTCACCAGTTAAGCTTAGGCACTCTTTTGAAGTTGGTTAAGGTTAGAGTTTGTCTTAGAGCAGGGCGATAGAACACCAGCCCTGATTCCATACTCTAACCTTAACCAACTTCGAAAGAGTCGCCTAAGAAACGTCAGTGGCCAATCAGATCACAGAACGCGAACGCGGAACTGGAAATCCGTTGGTAAAAGAATAGACACAGCCCCGACACGAATAAGGCAGATTGGGATCATTATTCATGACAGACAGCAGAGACCCGCCGGTGCTGATAGCAGATATCATCGAGCTCCCCCTAGTGACTAGGGGGCGTTATTTCTAAACCTAGCCGCATTTCTGGCAGACGCTCTCTGATTGGCACTGACTGACGCTCTCTGATTGGCCACTGACATGCTTGCCCAATCGCGTGACGAGCTGTGTCTTTGCCCATTTCCGCGTCGACCACCTGGCGTTCTATCGCCATGCTCTAAGACAAACTCTAACCGTAACCAACTTCGAAAGAGTGCCTAAGCTTAACCGTCGAAAGAACTTTCCGTCACGCTCTAAGACAAACTCTAACCATAACCAACTTCGAAAGAGTGCCTAAGCTTAACGTAAGGTTATGTATATAACCAAGTGATATGAATACTGGTGACGCTCAGCGTCATCTGCACTAACCTCACTTCGTGCACAGCACTGAATAAAAATCCACAATGTAGTGGCGTCCTGACGCTGAGCGTCACCAGTATTCATAGAACTTGGTTATATACATAACCTTACGTTCTATATCATACTGGCTCCGCTCAGCGTCATCTGCACTACAGGAGCTGAGCGGGAGCCAGAAGCTCGACAAATGTACCCCGCTGAGGCCCCCCACAACCATCAGACCGGAGAGGACCGAGCCCCCCCCGACCCTCCCTAATGGAGGATACCCTCCCTATCGGAGGACGGGAGGGAGACGGATTCGACCGTGCGAAGAGAAACTCGAGCAACTCAACGCACAGGGTGAGCAGACCGTGGCTTGACCCCACGACTACGCACACGCACAACCCGCATGCCACCAGGGAACGAACGGAAGGAACAACCCTCGTTACAGCCCCCAAAATCACGGGGTCAAGAGCAAACTCAACCCTGTGTGTAACTGAGGGGTACAATTCCCTGACTGTATTGAGAGTATGGTATTATTAAACCACTACTTAGTTATGTACTTTAATTACTGGCCATACAGTACATGAATATATATGGTGAACACCCACACAAGAATACGGCAATGACACATAAAGTTCTAGTTAGAGGGATTTATTATTATTAGAGCAAGCAACGGTAGGTTACAGATTGAGAATTATACTCGCGCTTGTAAGGCGAAGAACACACGTAAAGTAAGTCAAGAGCGTAAGTCAATGAGAATACTAAGATGGGTCTAAACTGACGCCACCTGTAGCATAGCAATTACGTAAGGCACACTAGTAGTCAGCTGGAGACACTGGGGGGTTCCCTCCGGTTGTAAGCCGGCAGGGTAGAGGAATGTTCGGGTGCAAAGTCTGGGTCAACGAGGAATAAAGAGGCTCCAGCTACGGGAGTCGGTACAGTACTCCCTTGATCCGTAGACAAAGCAACAGCTATAATCCAGTATGCTCGACAGCATGGATGATCACTGGGTAGATCCCACACGATAGTGGGGTAGACGGTTCTCTGCTCCAGCAGTCACGGTACCAAAGCAATATAATCCAACCAGAAAATGGTTCTGCATTCGCCGGTGTAGATTCTCCTGTGCACTATCCTTCACATTAAACTAGGTTGAACTTGACGTTACTTCACCAAACTATGTTCAAGTTCAAGTTCTTTAATAGTTGTCATACAGAAGTACAGAATACTTTCATACAAAATGCTTCTTACTGTTACGCTCCAGAGACTGTGCTAGACAAGATAGTATCAAATAACATAATAACATAATATAGCATGTAATTTAGAAGAAGAAAAATGAGGTCACAGTGTTCGGTATAGACATATGTACAATGTTCTGAGTTACCATATAATATACAATACTATGCAGTGTACTAATGTACAGTACTATCTAGTGCAAAGCAGAAATGGGATGAGGTACAATTTACAGTAAGGTGTACGAGTTGTAGTGCAATCCTTCATCCATAAATATAAAGTGTGGGGAGTGGGTGCTACAGTGTGTTTGTTTAAAGTGGGTGTGTGCTATAAAGTGTGTGGAGTGGGTGCTACAGCGTGTTTGTTTAAAGTGAGTGTGTGCGTGTGGATGTGTGTGCTATGTGCGTTTGGTGGTTGTTGTTGTGTAGTGTTCATTCATTGTTCGTTTAGCAGCCTGATGGCCTGGGGATAGAAGCTTCTTCTGAGTCTTTCTGTGCTCGCCTTGAGACTCCGGTATCGCTTGCCTGACCGCAGCAGTTCAAAGAGGCAGTTGTTCGGGTGACTGGAGTCTTTAATGATTCTCTTAGCCTTGCCCTTGCAACGCTTGTTGTAAATGTTCTGGAGGGTGGGGAGCCCCCCTCCAATTGTGCGTTCGGCTGAACGTGTCACTCTTTGTAGTCTGCTTCGGTCTTGTGCAGTGCTATTCCCAAACCAGGAGGTGATGTTGCCGGTCAAGATGCTCTCTATTGTACATGAGTAGAAGTTCTTAAGGATCTTCTGACTGACTTGGAACTTCCTTAGGCGCCTGAGGAAGTAGAGGCGTTGTCGTGCCTTCTTCACAACACTGTCAATGTGTGTGGTCCATGTCAAGTCCTCGGATATGTAGGCTCCGAGGTACTTAAAGCTGTTGACTCTCTCAACCGGTGCCCCGTCGATGCTGAGGGGGCTGTAGTCCTTGACCCCCGACCTCCTGAAGTCCACAATCATCTCCTTTGTTTTGCTGACGTTCAGGGAGAGGCTGTTTTCCTGGCACCATCCCGCCAGGACCTTGACCTCTTCCAGGTAGGCCCTCTCGTCGTTGGCAGAGATCAGGCCCACCACCACTGTGTCGTCAGCAAATTTGATGATTGTATTGCTACTCCGCTGAGCCACACAGTCGTGTGTGTACAGGGAGTAGAGGAGGGGACTCAGAACACAGCCCTGGGGGGCCCCTATGTTGAGGGTGATGGATGAGGAGGTGCAGTTGCCTGCTCTCACCACCTGGGGTCTGCCAGTCAGGAAGTCCAAGACCCACTGGCAGAGGTCATAGCCCAAGCCCAGGTCCCTGAGCTTGGCTATGAGTATGGAGGGGACTATGGTATTGAATGCCGAGCTGTAGTCGATGAATAGCATTCTCACATAGTTCCCCTGCCTCTTGTCCAGGTGTGATGCTGCTGTGTGCAGCACATGGGCTATGGCGTCCTCCGTGGACCTGTTGGGGCGGTATGCAAATTGCAGGGGGTCCATGTTGATCGGGAGGGAGGAGCAGATGTAGCCCTTTACTAGCTTCTCAAAGCACTTCATGGCTATGGAGGTGAGAGCTACAGGGCGGTAGTCGTTGAGGCAAGCAGGCTTGGATTTTTTGGGTACAGGGATAATAGTGGACTTCTTCAGGCAGGTGGGGATGACAGCCTGTTCTAAGGACAGGTTAAATATGTCAGTGAATACTGGGGCCAGTTGGTCGGCACAGACTTTTAGGACGCGGCCGGGGATGCCGTCCGGACCTGCTGCCTTCCTGATATTAACTTTTTTAAAGGTCCGCCTCACCTCATGCTCTGTTACCCTGAACACTGCGCCTCCATCAGCAGCCGACCCCCCCCCCCCCCCCCATTGCCGTGGCTTGTGAGCTGGTGTTGTTATTACCAGCATCAAACCTCGCATAGAAGGTATTGAGGTCATTTGCTAAGGAGATGTCACTGTTCAGTTTGAGGGAGGCGCCTTTGTAGTCTGTCATCGTTTTGAGCCCCTGCCACATAGCTCTAGAGTCAGCTTGTTCAAACTGGAGTTCAATTTTATCCCTGTAGCGCCGTTTGGCCTCTGACACTGTCCTCCTTACGTTGTATCGCGCCACCTTGTGGTCATTCATGTTGCCTGCCACTAGGCCGTCGTTGTATGCTTTGGTGCGCTCTCTCAGAGCTTCACGGATGGATTTGTCTACCCAGGGTTTTTGATTTGGGTAAACTTTCATTTTGGTAGTGGGGATTGTTTCTTCCACCCTAGTACAAACATAGTCCAGTACTGTCTCCGTGTAGACATTAATGTTATCTGTGTCGCGGAACACATTCCAGTCTGTGCAGTGAAACACAGACCGGAGCGTCTCCTCTGACGTCAAATCCCATTTCTGCACCTCTCGCGAGACTACAGGAGTACTTTTAATTCTCTGTTTGTACTTTGGTGAAAGAAAGATTGACGCGTGATCTGATTTACCAAAGCCACTATCAGAATGAGCCTTGTAGCCACCTTTAAATTGCGTGTAACAGTGATCTAGGATGTTACCGCCTCTGGTGTTGCAAGTCACATGCTGATAGAAGTCAGGCAATACCTTTCTCAGATTGGCGCTATTGAAATCGCCCAGCACCAAAATGGCGGCGTTAACGTTCGCCACTTGTATTCTATTTACCTCGTCGTGGAGTCTGGAGAGCGCGGCGTTGTTGCTGGCTTGCGGTGGAATATACACTCCGATCAGGATGATCGCCGTTAACTCCCTCGGGAGCAAGAAAGGACGACACTTGATGGTTATATATTCCAGGTCTGGGGAGCAGTGGTTGGATAATTCCTTCACGTTAGTTGGATCGCTCCAATTTTTGTTAAACATGAAGGCAATACCTCCTCCACGTTGTTTACCGGACTCTGATGTCCGATCCTTGCGATGGATAAAGAAGTGATCGGCTGGTTGAATTGCGTGATCTGGAACCTCCGGCGTGAGCCACGTTTCAGTGAAGCAGAGAACGTTGCAGTCCCTAACGTCTCTTTGATATTGAATCCTTGCTCGGATGTCATCCAGTTTATTGTCAATTGATTGTACATTGGCTAGCAATATACTGGGTAGTGGTGTCCTGTGCCGCCTGGTTCTCAGCCTGTTACGGACTCCAGCTCTCTTTCCTCGCCGTCTGACACTTTACTATCCTATTCGCACATGTTCTAAGTGCTCTATTTAGACGCAAGGTTGCTCACTTCACTTGGTCGTTGACTCGTGGTGAAGGCTTTACTAGTAATGAACGAACTGCTGCTGTTTCCACCTGCGCCGTATTTATACGTAAGGTGAATTATCTAGTGCCAACCTCAGTTCTGTCTCGTATTACTGCGCAAACCTGGACATGTTGAGACATGCCTTGGCGTTGCCTTTGAACTTGCCATTGGGGGTATGGTCGTTGGCGCCTAGGGGTCGCTGTCCAATAGGAGAACGAATATTATGGTCTGGTTTGTACCCAGGTAAAGGGATATTCCGTGTATATATACAAAGAATATACAAGGGATATCAAACGATATACAAATATTATACAAGGGATCTCAAGCAATAAATATATATATTCGGTTTAATCTGACCCTTTGTAACACTGTGGCAAGGCCGTAGCACCGGAGCGCGAAGGAAAACCCAGACCCACTGAAGGGACTGGATCCCCTGGAAAAAGGGGGCCCGGAGAGGTCAATGACGCCAAGCATCAAGACCTCACCAGGCGGTCACTTAGTGACACCGCCCCCCACATCGCCAGCGTATTCGGACAGGGCCCCTCCAAGAGCGGGCCCTTCCCCCCACTAGTACGCCGCCTGGCACACTGACCCTGCAACACAGGCAGTCAGCATGGCCGTAACTTGAAGCACTCAAAAGGCTAAACTATAGCGGAAGCAGGCAGCGCACCGGGGAGACGACCCCAGAGGCAGCAGGCTTTAGACCCGAGCCTGGAGCACTATGGACGAGACAGGCGCCAAAGGGGTCAACTGAAAACAGCACCCCGGCGGAAGGGGCATATGCTGGCATTGTTGCGCACCATGACAAAGCCTCCACCAAAAAAAAACCCACCCAGAGGGGTCGAGGCAGAGAAGGCTGACACGATTGGCAGACGTCATGAACGTGCAGGGGCACACTCAACCGGGTAACCCGGGAGTTGACTCTGCTCCAACACACCAGGGAATCAACCACCCTCTTGGTACCACATGCAGTGGTTGTTCCTATAACCCCTCAAGAAAATACTCCAAACACTGGCTATAACGCAGTACAAGTGTTTCAGTTTACAAAAAGGGTTATTCCAGGCCTACGGGTCAACGAAACATTACTTCGGACCGGGCCCGGCGGCTCGGGAAGCACACAGGGTCACCAGAGGAGGTCCAGAAGACCACCCCAACAGCCCCCTCTTCGCAATGCGTGAGAGAGGAGCGAAAAGAAAGGAGAACCAGCCTTTCATGATAGTGCCAGGTACAACCTGTACCCAACAAAGGGTCTCCATAACGCCCAACCCTGTGACACCCGGGCCGACCCGGCGCAATGAATATTAAAGGCAACCAACTTGTGTTCAGCTTTTCTCTGATTGGCCACAACCCCACGCCGCTAGCCCGCCCCCTTTTGCCGCGAGTGCGGCAGGATCCTTCAAGTTCCCTGGTGCAAAATAAATCTGGTAGTTCGTTTATGATGTTAATTAATAATAAACACTGTTAGGACTCTTAATAATAAACACTGTTAGGACTATCTGACTCTTAATAATAAACACTGTTAGGACTATCTGACTTTTACTAATAAACACTGTTAGGACTATAAACACTGTTAGGACTATCTGACTCTTAATAATAAACACTGTTAGGACTATCTCGATTCACGCGTCACTACTGTAACTAGAAACTCTGGGTGTCACTGTACATCAGTGTGGAACTGTACGCTGTAACGTTATGCGTTATTTCGCGTTTTTAACGTCATAAACCAACGCACTACCAGATTCACTCGTCACTGTACATCAGTGGAGGCTGCTTGCTGAAGCGCCAGCGGGGCGATGCGGTGGTTTGTCCCCGGCTTCCGTGCGCCGCCGCCGGCTTGACTCGGTCCAGCTCCAGCAGCAGCGGCCGTGCTTCGTTGTAGAAGCCCTTCAATGACAGAGCTCTCATATTTTGCGAATGCATAAACTATATCTTAAATTATGGCTATGTGTCTAATATGGCTGTCGCTTATCAATGACTTCGCGACAGCCATATTAGACACACCATATTAGACACACGGATGTAGGCCTCCATTGAGGGGAAAAATTTACAGACAATGTCCATCCCTCTCACAGGACGGCGTTGCCATAGATGACCTATGAGATCGTCAGGAATAGGAACAGGCAGTGGCTGTGGTAGCGGCACGCCATTTGCGACTGCCGCCGCCGCCATGAGCTCGGGGAACAAAGCATGCAGTTCCCCCTGCATACTTTCCCCCACCGAGCTCGCGTCCCTCACATGCAGCAGACTACTGGTTACAGAGCCACATTCTGATGTGGCTGATAGCAGGGCATCCCGCCGCCGAGTCGGAGGTTCTAACCCAACATCTGCGTACGAGGAACCCCAAGGAGACCTCTCACCCCCCTCCAGTGTTACCTGGACGGGCGGAGGACATGTCTCCACCGGGGCGTCGAACAAGAACCCGTCCGCTTCTACCATGTAGTCCTCTGTTTCCATCGGCCATGGAGAATCAGACGCATCCTCATCCGGCTCCAGCAACTCACCAAACTCACCAAACTCTCCGGAGGCAAAGGAACCAGAGCCGGAACCAGGCCATCGCACAGGAGACGGCGCTGGTGCACCAGCTCCTTGGAAAGGCAAACTATCTATCGGACGCCTACCGGGCGTGACTGCCGACCACGAAAGAGGCCTCAACCCCGCTCCAAGACGCACGACAGAGGAGGCAATGGAGAACCGCTGGTGAAGGGTGACGTTGCTAGCGCGACCCTCCGAGGTAAACATTATGACTTAGCTTTTTTCTTTTAAAATTTATGAGAGAAAGAAAAAAGCAAGAAAAAATGTAAACACATAACTCAACTTTCTTCAGCTAACAACCTTGTCAAGTGGGGTATACAACAGGCACTTCCTTGTGGTGAAAGTGAAGAAGGAGGCGAGTAGGTGACCACACACCTGCTTATGAAGGTAAGCGGATAGGGGTGTGGCCAGACGGGGGGCGGCTACGTGGCGTAGTGAACAAAGCGCTCGCCACGAAATGCTGGAGACGCTGGGCTCGTCAGTTCGAGCCCAGCGCTCCACATTTGCTTTTAGTTTAGCTGGTCGTCCGTACTAATACACATTGGCCAAATTAGGGGGTGGGAAACTGATGGGTGGGGATCGGGCGTTGTGGACAGCGACTCCTACAGGTCGGTTGGTGCGCCTGCGCAGTAGAATCAGGAAGTGTCTGGGGCAGCGTGAGCCTCCCACGCGTTACTCCTCGCCACTGAGAGATCGAGCTGCGCAGGTGAAAAGATGCGACTGCTGTTACCTCAAGTACCGGAGGGGACTTGTGCTATGTATGACTTAGTCCACATTGCAGCCGGCTTGTGGGAGGCAAGAAACAGCGTCCGTGACAGGGGAGGGTTGAATTGGATGATACGAAATTGGGATGGGAGAAAATATAGAAAATGGGAGAAAAAGTGGATAAAAAAAAGGGGTGTGGCCAGACGGATGCTGGTATGTAAAGGTACATTGTGGATTTTTATTCAGTGCTGTGCACGAAGTGAGGTTAGTGCAGATGACGCTGAGCGGAGCCAGTATGATATAGAACCAGTATAGAAACAGGCGTCGGCCAATCAGAGAGCGTCTTGCCAGAAATGCGGCTAGGTTTAGAAATAACGCAACTAGCGGCCTCCACTACACACTAGTAAAAAAAAATAAAAGAGATCCGAAAGAAATATATATATAATCAGATCCTCATCCAGCGTTTACTTTCACAGCATCTATAGTGACTACTAGTATCATCTCATCTCTTCTCTATCTATTTTTATAAAAAAGATTGTATTGCAAATACAAATATGATTGATTGTTTGATAATGAGGGGTGAGAGACGTTGAGTCTACGTGACACTGACGTCCAGGTCCAGGGGTCACTGTCAGGTCAGGTCAGGTGACCACTGATCGCGAGAATTGCACTTGCAAGTTGATCAAGTAGGCTAAGATTCGAGTAGTACTGTATGATCATATGACACTCAAAAAACATGGATAAAAAAGTTAAACGGTGGGAAAACGGAGCTGCTAAGTTCAAATCTAAACAGGAAAGGGACAGAAAGAGCGCGTTACTTCGGCAAAGCATACCAACTATCTCTACTTTTTTCACCCCATCAGGTAAGACTAAGGAGGACCTGGAGGAGGATAGCCCCCTCCCCCTGGCTAGCACTAGTAGTAGCAGCAACGTCGTTAAAGAGGCTGAGCCAGGCGCCGCGGGCAGAGAGGACGAGAATGCTAACATTATTATTATTGATGCTAGCGACAGAGAAGAGGCAGCGGCAGCCTCTAGTTCAGCCGGCCCACCACCACCAGTGGCTGCCAACTGTTCGTATACGCCCGCCGCTTCTCCACAGCCTAGCCCCAACACCATACATCTATACATTTATGACATACCAGATTTGCAAATACAGTACTGTTTGTGATACGAAAAGAGTCCAGAAAAGAGAGTATATACATTTGACGTAGAAACTGTACATTGGAGGAGGTTGGGTAGGTGGGGTGGGGTTGGGGGGATGGGGGGGACTGTACATTGGAGGTGGTTGGGTGGGTGGGTGGGGGGGGGGGTTGGGTAGGAGGGGTGGGTGGGTGGGGGACACTGTACAACTGTACAAGCAAAACTGTACATTGGAATATTGACAAAACCATACTTGGTAATTTACTGTACATTGGAGGGGGTTGTGTTAGGACATTTACAGGGGCCAGTTTCGAATTGCAGTCTCCCGTAGGTGTTCTTTGAGAGTGGTTTTGAAAGTGGGTAGTGATTCACATTCCTTTACAGCTTTGGGTAGGGCGTTCCACATTGATGTGGCATAATTACGAAACGTGTTTAGTCCCTTGTTTGAGCCGAATCTGGGTTTAACATGATTTGTGGAGCTCCCTCTGGTGTTGTGATCATGGTATTCACTGACCTTTGGGAAGTATTTTGACATGTACATGGGTACCTTGGTCGTGTAGTGTATCTTGTAGACCAGGCCCATTGCAAGTTGCTGTACTCTGTCGTCTACTCTAAGCCATCCTAGGTTGTCAAAGTGGGCAGGGGTGATCAAAGTCCTAAAAACGCCACTGTGCGTGCGTGCACGTGTATGTGTGTGTGGGGGGGCCTCCACAAGAATCTGGCCCAGGGGCCTCTGAAGTCTTAATCTGGCCTTGCACACACTCACAGACACACTCGGACACGCGCCGCCTCATATCAGGACAGTGTCGCGCGCGATTTCGTCTCCAGTTCGCTCGCTCGCTGCCTGTCAGGAACCGGTGTATAGCCTAGATCTCTAAAGAAAATATACTGTATTCTTTACTCTTTTTTTTTAAACTTTATTTTTTTTTAGCGTTTATCGCTTTTCCTGGTCAAGCATGACCGACAGTTGCAGGGTGAAGCGGGAGAGAGAGAGCAGGGGAAGACATTTGGTAAATGGCGGCGGGTCCGGGAAAAGAAACTCGGGGTCAGCCTGATCCGCGACGCAGCGCGGTACTCCGCGACGCAGTGCGGTACATGGTGTGCTACTGGAGCACCCCACTGTATTCTTTACTTACTCATAGTATATATTCAGATTCTAAGTGTTATTGACCATATTAATAATATTAGTAATGTATAATAATTAACTGAGTTAATTATATTGTTTACACTGCTTATTTTGATCTTCTATTTATTTTATCCTATAGTTTTATTGCCTATATTTATGTCTTCTACTATTACCATGCACGTACCTGTACCCCCCCCCCCCCCCCCCCCCCATGCTGCTATGACGCCCAAATTTCCCCAAGGGGATCAATAAAGGAATATCTTATCTTATCTTATCTTGTAAAAACGAGCTAACAAAGTATTTATACAGGAGAGTAGGCAAAACAAGTGGAGCATTGATGTACATACTATGAATCATAGATATGATGTGACATGATATGATGATATGATATGAATCTAATCTAATGTACTGAGATATCTGGATAATGACGTACTTATGAGACAGCTGTGTGTGTGCATATGTGTACAAGTTGATGTGTAGAGAGCGAGAGAGGGGTAGTGTGTGTAGATAGAGTGAAGGCTGTGTGTGTGTGTGTGTGTGTGTGTGTGTGTGTGTGTGTGTGTGTGTGTGTGTGTGTGTGTGTGTGTGTGTGTGTGTGTGTGTGTGTGTGTGTGTGTGTGTGTGTGTGTGTGTGTGTGTGTGTGTGTGTGTGTGTGTGTGTGTGTGTGTGTGTGTGTGTGTGTGTGTGTGTGTTAGAAAGAGAGAGACAGAAGTGTGTTGGTAAAAAAAATAAAAATGTATATATAATATATTATTAATATATATATATATCTAACCCTAACTAACCTTACTGTCATGCACTTGTCCTAATAAACTAACCTACACTGTAGCACTCAACACTTTGATGAACATTGTTACTCAGCTGATAGAGTTGTGCCTTCCTGATGACTTGTCGTACAGAACTTGTAAGTCGCTTTGGATAAAAGCGTCAGCTAAATGACTAAATGTAAATGTACTATAATGTAAATGTAAACATATCACCAGCTATAGGCCTACTTGAAACGTACAGAAAAAGAAGTGAGCATATTTCATGTAAATGTATATCACTGACTACACATGTGATCGACAAGGATGCATTACTTCTGTGTGATTGATTCATTGTTGTTCCACTTATCTCAGCCTCTCAAGAATTTAAGAGAAATCTAAAGGTGCTGTAAGTGTTAAATAAGTGATCTACGGCTCTACATTCTGACAGCCATCACTAGTACAGAGTGTTTGCTCAGTAACATGGGTCTCCCAGTCCCTCCTCTCTGCAGTAAACACAAAATAAATGTTCTGGTATCCTGTTCCCATTTTATCCAATCAGGATAATTACTGCAGAGCGGAGGGACTGGGAGACCCATGTTACTGACCAAACACTCTATTTCAGTGATGGCTGTCGGAATGTAGAGCTGAAAATTCAAGATTCAAGATGGTTTATTTGTCATGTGCACAGTTAAACAGACAGTTTGCCGTACAATGAAAATCTTACTTTGCTAGTCTGCCCTTCACACAAAATCACACAATACTTAATATATATTTTTACAATTTAAATACAAGTGACTGCTAAAAAAATAAGGTAAAAATAGATATTTAAAAAAATAAAAGTATAAGATATATACAAGGCACAGTGAGTAACTGTGAGAAAATATCCTGCATAACGCTGTTATACTGACCTCCTTTCTGAAAGCACAGAAAGCCAAGCCTCTTGCTTGGCTGCTGACCACAAATGACCGGGCCCCAATCAGTACCTGCACACAAAAATACAAAATGTCTGTCATTATGGGAATCCTGGAATTTCAGTGGTGCCGCACTTGCAATGTGTTTCTGACACTGTGGGTTTGAATCCACCTCAGGACCTGTGTCTATTGACTGTATGCTGTCTAATAATATAAATGTAATAAAGCAGAAATTAAATAAAAATGTTCCTTTATCCATATCATGAAGAAGTAAGTATAATTTAAAGGCCGGTGATTACACAACCAATGGCCAATCTAAAATCACGTTCTGTTGTGATTTTCATTTTCATTATCATCAAAACAATATCGCCTATGCAACAAAAATACCTGTAACGGAATTGCAGAAGTCTGTTAAACTCACTCCTCTGGAACTACTGCCCTTTGACAAAATCATGAGTAGGCCTACACTTTAGATTTGGCTTGATCGGGATCGCCAGAGCCACCCATAAGGGCGGGGGGCGGGGGTTCTGGGGCCCAGCTGCTAAGGGGGCCCATGGAGGCTGGCAATACATATATTTTTTATGTATGATATAAGTTAAAGGATCAATAGGCGGCCGTACATTTTTGGAAAACTTAAAATTTCGTATTATATCTTGACAGTAATAGATAGTACTAAAAAAATATAAGATAGTTGACACCAACATTTTAGCCCGAGCTACATTTACATAAGGCGCAGGAGCTAAAACAACAACATCCAATCAAATGAACGATCAAGTCAAATGATTGTAACAAGCAAGCTGTCTATCAAACCCTCTAGTGACACGATGGTCTGATTGGCCACTGACATGTTTGCCCAATCGCGTGACGAGCTGTGTCTTTGCCCATTTCCGCGTCGAACAGCCTGCAAACTACCTGGCGTTCTATCGCCATGCTCTAAGACAAACTCTAAGCTTAACCAGTGTAGAAACAGGCGTCAGCCAATCAGAGAGCGTCTTGCCAGAAATGCGGCTACGGAAAAAAATTACGCGGGGCAGGGGCCTCACAAGCTGCAGGACCCGTGGTCAGAGGCGGGGCAGGGGCCTCACAAGCTGCAGGACCCGTGGTCAGAGGCGGGGCAGGGGCCTCACAAGCTGCAGGACCCGTGGTCAGAGGCGGGGCAGGGGCCTCACCTCAAGTGGACGCTCTAGTTATTTTCTAGCATAATTGACACCTTTAACACTGGTGCCTTGACCCAGATGACATAGTGAGCCTGGTTCTGCTGCCGCCTCCCGGTCTGAGGCAGAACAACACAGAAGCCACTACCTGAGAGGTCCTTGCATGAATGACACCTGTGACATCTACACAGCCAGGGTCAATTCAGGGTGAATTTCACTTCGATAAATTTGAAATGTAAACATAAACGATAAATGAATGAACTAATGGTAGGACTTTCCTTATTAATTATGTTTCAAGAGGTTGAATGCATCTCTTATTTTTTTGTATGGGCTAAATTGAAAGTGAACGGAGCCCAGTCCTGGTTATTTAATTGTGAACAGTTTCAAGGCTACGGCTATTCTGATAGAAGTCCCAGCCATGTGACTCTGACTCTGAATGTATCTTCAGAATACCACAAGAGACTGGACACATGACAAAACACCAGAATACGGATGGATGCTCTTTTTTGGTAAAAATGGGTTTTAGGAACAGGGTGACGTGAGTCATACACAAACACACACATGTATGCACACACACATACAAACACACACATGTACGCACACGCACACACACACACACACACACACACACACACACACACACACACACACACACACACACACACACACACACACACACACACACACACACACACACGCACAGCAGAGTTTTCCTAGGGTGACATGAGCACGGACCTAAATTTAAGGACATGAGTCATGAACACACACACGCATCTCACCAGGAGTCCAGAGGCCCACAGCCCCGTGGCCCAGGTGGCCTCCCTGGTCACATGACCCTCCAGCAGGAAGTGACCCTGCAGGCCAGGAAGTAGCAGCAGTGTGTTGGCTATCATGCAAATGAGCGCCAAGGAGACCAGAGTCACACAGACACACCGAGAACAGCGACCGACACACATCCCACTGGAGAGGGAACACATAAGAAATAAGTTATACAATATATATATAAATACTGAATACTGATGTTGAAATAATAAACTAAATAAGACTCGTGCACATCTAGTTGGACCCCGACTGGAGGTGCAGGTCAGCGCATGAGAGATATATAACTAAAAGGAGAAAACCTTCAAAAAGAAAGAAGGGACCGCACACTCCTCAGGACTTGTTTTAGCTTTTTTATTGCACAACGCGTTTCGCTTCTGCTTCCTCAGGTGCTATGCTATTGAAATGTTGAAATATATACACATGTTGAAATATATACGACAGGCTGTGTGGATCCTGAACATGCGGTTCCATTTGTGTGTACGTTCAAGGACAAAACAACTGTATTATTTCACCATCTTGCACAATCTGTAATGCAAATGTCGCTCCACTCTCAAAGTTCAAAACAGGATTGGAGACACGTTATCGTTCCCAAACTGATTGACAGGTCTCTTAATCTGAGGACAAATATTAGATGACCACTAAATATATATAGCATTTTTAACGTCTTCTCATGCTGTAATAATAGGGTTATTTAGCATTGTAACGTTTGTAAACATTGGAGTAGAACAGTTCTGTTGAGAAAGATATACATCATACTTATTTCTCAACTACAACTGAAATCTTTCTATTACACATATATGGTCAAAAAGATTATAGATTGGACCTTTAAAGATACAATCTAGATTATATGCTGTATGTGACCATCTAATCTCTGGTTATACTTTTTAAAATGTTAAATGTCATTTACATTTTTTTTTGTATAATGCGGCTTTCGAGAGCTTTTTTGAGCCCATCACAACTCATATCTGTTTTACATGACAACAAATTGCATTGTGAAGGTTTCCAATCCCATCAATGACTATAGATGAGAAAACGTCATCAGAAATGACTATGGAAAACAATAATAATAAACATGAATATTATTAGATGACTATGACAAATATCATAGCAGTGGGGCGAAACAGTGCTTCATCCGAGAGTGTTTCATCACTGCTATCACAGCCTATTTGCAATAACCCTTTGGAAATGGTTGTACAAAATATTTCGTAGGAGAAATGCAAATAGCCATAAACTGCTGCTGCAGGTCGTGTTTCCAGCCGTTTGTAGTGAGTGAAGCCTTCCTTGGAGAAGAGAAAACGTGGGTCTTGTGTCAGGTTGGATACAGACATGTTCTTCTGTATAAACTGCTAGCAGCAGTAGGTGAGGCTGGAGAGAGAGGCCTGGCTGGAGCCACGTCCCCATGGAAAACATGCTCTTTTGTTTGTCTGACAAAAGGTTGAGGCCATCCCAGGTGAGCACAGATGCTTTCCCACAGACTGCTTTTAACCATGTTCTGCCATCAGGCTGTTTCCTTCATTCAAATGACTTATTTTACATCTAAATATATAAAAATAAGAAATAATGAAAAATAAACATATTTTGACTAGACTGGTCTTCTTCTGGGCTTTTTTTTGGTCACCAATCCCCATCCTCTTCTAAGGCTACATTGCCTACAAATATATGGAAAGCAGATGGAATTGAACATGTGATGAACGGCCGCCTCTCCAGTGCTGCTCAAAGCACTTCACCACGGAATGACAGCATACATGTATACAGGTGGGCCCAGAGGGAACCCCGAACCCTGGCAGTATTAGTGCCATGCTCCCCATTGAGCAACACAGGACCACACATTGTGGTATGTTACATTATTCAGTGCCATATATGATCATATTAGTAAATAAAATACAAAAGGTTATACAGAATAATTATAATTATCGTTGAGGAGCGTTTCATAACACTTGATTGACACTTACCCAAGAAAAACGACAAGGATGTAGATAAACAGGAAGAATACCAAATGAAATACTACCACCAGAGACAGAGGAGTTATGAGGAACCTCAGGTTATATGTATCCCATGTTGAGACACACCCCCTCTCCCTCACACGCAAATACCGTAGGCTTCACACTTGTGTCCAAAACATGCATGTGAAATATGCTTTGTTCGTTACCGATCAGTCAATTGCTCCATTGTTTTATGGTTGACAATGGTTCTAGTCGACCCACATTTTAAAAGTGAAAATCTCACCCGAAGTCCAGTGACAACACTCATCTATGACCTGCAGATCAATTCTGGGTCCAGTTTGGTATTTCTATTGATTTACTTATTTCACTTTTGCTGTAATTGTCTCCCACGTGTGGAAAGTCGCACAACCCCCTTGGACCTACAGTAGCCAAGCTATTGATTATCAAAACTGTCAAATACACGGTCAATCACAATAGTTGTACAAACTCTTCTTCTTCATCTATTTCTGAAAGGTTTACTTTGAGAAAGATATGTTTTTGTTTCGTAAGATGCTTACAAATGACTAGAAATAAGTTAATAAGAATTCCAATGCAGATATTTGTCTCATCGTTTTCGACTCACACACACACACACACACACACACACACACACACACACACACACACACACACACACACACACACACACACACACACACACACACACACACACACACACACGCACACACACGCACGGTATATTCTGCCATTGTCCTTTGCATCATTACAACTGGAGTTGGTCTCTTGACCAAGGTCAAGGTACTGGTATTACAACTGGAGTTGGTCCCTACAGAGAGTGGTGCGCTCAGCAGAGAGTACTACGGGTATTGCACTACCACCACTGCAGGACTTATAACAGGAGGTGCAAATCCAGAGCCTGCAGAATAATGAAAGACCCCCACCACCCCAACAACAGCCTGTTCAAGCTGCTGCAGTCAGGAAAGCGCCTACGCACATACGCAACAAGAACAGAGAGACTACGGCTCAGCTTCTTCCCCCAGGCCATCAGAACATTGAACACTGAACTCTCCACAAAAAAGTACACATGAGCACACAAATACACACAACCAGTGATGAGAATAACGGCGCTATAAGTATAATTATAACGCCGTTACTGTTTTCAGTAACGAGTAATCTAACAGATTACTCTTCCAATCTTAATAACGCTGTTACCGTTACTGCAAATAAATGCGGCGCAATACTTTTTTTTTGGTTAGTGGGGGCTGGGATCGTGTAGTCTTTAACCAACGCACTTGCAGTTCGCCGTTCGCGAGACAAGCGTATAAATGCTGCCGATTGGCTGAGGTTGAGTAAATTTGCATGGTAAGCCAATCAGAGGTAGAGTTGGGGCGGGTGTTCAAAAGCATGTTTACACACAACTTGGAACTTAACAACAAGACAAGCGAGTCACAGTCAACGAGAGACGGGTATGGCGAGCCCAAATACACCAAAACAAGTAGCCTTCTCTAAATGGAAGTATAGCCATTACTTTTCCCTCCAAGAAATTAAAGGAACGAGTGTAATCGTGAAATGCACATTATGCCCTGGGCAAAAGTACTTATCCACGTCGGTGTCGAGTAATTCAAACGTACTCAAACATCTTTCAACGTCGCATGCTTCCACGAAATTAGTGGCTAAGACCTCCGAAGGAGGAGACACCCAGAACAAAACATGTTTACAGAAGTGCTACCACAAAATGCACAGGGATGTGGAATAAGGCAAGTCGGTCAACGGTGGCTGCAGAGACTGTGCATGATGTCATTTCCAAGAAGCTGTTAGTCCCATGCACCACAAGATGGAACTCATTCTATGATGCCCTGGCTCATATATCTGGGATTCCTATAGTTGAGCTGAACACCATCTCGTCCAAGTTTGGATTGACAGCCATGACAGAACGAGAACACCAGTTAATTAAGGAGTACTGTACGGTCATGAAGCCACTTACAGTTGCCTTAGACATTCTTCAGGGAGAAGATCATTGTTTCCATGCCACACTCCTACCCACGCTGGAGACATTGATATCCAAGACCCTGCAACTGAAGAGTGGCCTGCACATCCTAAATGACCTTCCAGAGGCAATTGTCACAGTAAGAACTTTAATTTATTTTAGATCTTCAACTAATTACCCAATACATTTATTTTATTATATGAATGGGAAAAGATAACTATTCTATTCTAGCCATTACAGTTATATTTCGTATTGCATCGCGTCCCGCTCTGAGCCTTACGAGATACTCCTATCTCCTGTGATACCTAATGTATCTCCCACGAATAAAAACACATGCACCCCACCTGTATGGGGCCCCGCCCCTTATGGTGGCACCGCCCATATAACCATGACCCTGGTCATGAAACACCCTTCCTCTATTTTCGTCCCAGCGTATTGGATGCGTGCACCATACGAGCTAGCGGAATGAAAAGATTAAGGAAGATTAATAATGTTGGAAGCTTACCGGAGGTTGCTGGCCCCTGGCATCTTCGACGCATGTTTTCGGCAACACGACGGGCCTGTGATGTTCCTCGTTTGATGACTGCACATCGAGGTTCAGCTGTACAAGGCTGGCTGTCGGGCCAGCTTGTACTCAGGTAGGCCCTGTGTCTTCAGGCATGGGTATTAGTGTTGGTAATGCTGGTTTGTTTTGTTAACACAACCATGTTGTGTGTTGGCGCCGGGGGCAGGATGGTTTGGTGAACGTTCTCTGCAGGGAACGGTTTCCAAGCTGTCTTGGGCGTGCTGCTAAAACATCTAAAGCTATGCTAACATGCTATCGCTACTGCCGCATGCTATTACTACTGCTAATTGCTATGCTGTTTTAATGTCTCCGCCGTGAGATGTTGTCACTCTCCCGCCTCTTGCCCGGTTCATCAATGAAGGTCAGTCGGTAGCTGTTGTGGGGTTTTTGAGTTCTATTTACCTTTTCGGGTAAATAGGTTGACAACGGGGTAGGTCGTGGCTAGGTTCCTAGCCAGGTATTTTACCTTGTGTTCCGGCGGGGTTTGTTGAACGGTGTTCCCATCTGGGTTGGCGTCGGGTAGTGGGGCTATGGGTCCAGCCGACATGATAAACATGTTGCGTGTCTGTGCACAGGCAATTGTTGTCTTGGATCCCACATTGCCTGGCGTTAGGCTGCAGTAGTATAAGGGCAGGGCCGCCTGGGAGAAATGTGAGGCCCTGTGCGTTTTTAGACGCGAGGCCCCCCATCTCCTGGGGCGGCCCTGTGTAGGGGGCTATTGTTTCGTTTTGTCACTCTGCTATGAGAAGGTCTGTCTTGCTACAGCTTTCTCTCCTCTCAAACCATTCATACTGACGGTCAATCGGTATACTGGGGGAGTAATGCGGGGGGGGGCTTTGTTTACCTTTTTTGGTAAATGGGCTAAACTAGGGCTGGTGTTCTGTTGTGAATATTTTGAATGAAGACGGGGCTGGTCCGTCTCCCCTTAACTTTGTGTGTATGGGTTTGCTCATTCTACAGTTTTTGTGGTTTAGCTCTTTTATTCATTTAACCTTTTCATGGTGCACACCACAGTGGAGGGTGCTGTTTGCAATCACCACTGGTGCTCCATGTTAACGTCAGTCCTTTGTTTTTTATATATTGAAACAATGCCCCGCCCGGCCGACACCTTGGGTGGGTCGGCCTGGCGAGTGGCTGGTGGGCTGTTAAGGCTTGTACCGCCACGGTATGGAATTGGCAACGATTTGAACTGTGTTCGAATTGGTGTTTTTTCTATTAAAAAAAAATGGTGTCTGGTGGAGGGGCCTTGGGGCCAGCCGACGTCGACACATCGCGCGAGGTTGTTGACGTTATTAGCTTTGACCCAGCCGCAAGCTATAACCGCTCAGGGTTCCCCTCTCCGCAGGGGATTTTGGTCTTCTGCTGGAGCGCGGGCGGTATTGTCCTAGGCCCTACACCGCCTCACACCGCGCAGCCAGAAGAAGAGAGAGCACGGCCTCGTCAGCGGCGATGACGGGGCCCTCGACAGGCGGCCATGTTTTTCCCCCGCCAGAGGTATCCTGGGCGTTGATTCGACAGGTGTCCACAAGGCCGACAGCCTTGGCGGCCGAGGGATCGGCCATGTAGGATGGGTTCGGCTTGAACAAACAAGCCGTCACCGTCCTGCCGCGAGCAGCCCGCTCTCCGATCACTCCCTTCCCCAACACCAGCGGAAGAAGTGGGCTCTAAAAAAGTATGATTGTTTCCTTTGGCTGCGGGCCGCGTGCCTTCGTTGATGCGCGGGCGGCCCCCCTTTTCGCTTCTCATGGGGACAGGGGCTGACACCCAGTTGATGGCTGAGCCTGGGTCTGTCCGTGAGAATGTTGTGCTGTCAAGCGGCTCCCACACCTTGGACTGTGTTGGTTGAGCCTGGTGTTACGTCTGTCAACTTAAGTGTTGTCAGCAGGGGGGCTCGAAACCTTTTGAGGCACACAGTGCGGGCTTCCCCGGCCTCGCCTTCGCCAGGCCAGGTATCATGTTGGTGCTCCCACTCCTGAAATATTGGCAAGTGGTCGCAGCTCACATGGTTTGGGGTGGTAGTAATATCACTGCAGGGCTACGGTGTGTAGGAACCCATGGGGGCCTTACACCTTGCATGTCCGGCTGCAGAACAACTCCTTCAGCATGTTCTGGAGGGGTGTTCAGTGGGGGGGCTTTTTTGATCGGAAGCCCCCCGTATCAGACAGGCCCTTTCTGTCGGGGTTCCCCCTTGGGTGCGATTGCCTCGTGGGTGGTGTCAGGGCAGGTGTTCCGACACGGAACGCGCTCCTCGCACGGTTCCAGGGTTGTCTTCGCACAGCGGGGGGACCGGGCCAACTATCTACAGTTCCTGGCGGACCTGCGCCACGTGACGGCGGGTGCGTTGGGAGTGTCGTCACATATGACTACGGCAGTACCATATGTCGAGGTAGATGGAGAGAATGGTGAGGCGGGGACTTGTGTTTACACAACCCCACCCGTTTTCAGGTTTGGTACAGACCCTGTTGTCGGGGTCTCCAGCAGGGACAGCTCTGGTCGACGAGATCCAATCTCTGTGGACGAAGCAAGCCATCATCGTGGCGTTCTCCTCCCGGTGTTCTCTGCCCGAGAAGTCGGGAGGGAGGGGTGTAAGACCCAGGCTGGACCTGTCCCATGGGAAGGTTCAGCATTTTTTGGATCGTCTCCTACCTGTTGAACACTGTCAGGTGGGGGTCTGGTTCTCCTCCATAGACCTGTAGGATGCGTATGCGCATCCCCGATCTTCCATCCTAGGGCTTACCTACGCTTCCTTTGCAGGGTTAGCGTATGAGTACCAGAGGCTGCCGTTCGGTTTTCTCTGGCTCCCCGCATCTTCACCAAGTGCGTGGAGGCCGCACTGGGGCCTCTGCGTCATCCGGGGTTACGGAGTGTTCTGCCCTGATGACGTTCTGGTCCTTCGCGGTCAAGGTGGATCGTCAGGTCTCGTACCAGGCAGGTCTCTACCAGCCTGGGGTTGCTGTAGACTGGATGTAGAGTATTCCTCTTCCCAGTCAACGGTTGGAGGGCTATGGGCATCCATCTCAGAGCGTGTTGTCAACACGCTCGGGAGGTTCCGTCCTAGGACGGTTACGGCGCTGTCTCACGTCGCGTTTTCACCGACGCCTCCCTCGCTGGTGATGCGTCGGGCCAACGCAGTAGGGGGCAGCTGGCAAACCATGCTGCCCGGTCTGCGCTACGTTCAATGTGTTGGTGTTGAAAGCGGTCCTTCTGGTCCACAAATGGTGTTGATCAGGACGGACGATACGACGTCAGTGTCGTGTATCGACAGACAGGGAGGAGTACGCTTCCCCTGTCTGCACCAGGCGGCGGGCGGCTGGCTATGGGCGTCCTCCATCTGCGCGGCCTAAGGGCTCCCCACATCCCCGGCAGGGAGGATGTGGGTGCAGGTGTACTGTCGCGGGGCGGCCCTCATCCTGACGGGTGAGGATTGTGTCTGGACATGGCCAGGCAGGTCTGGGACCGATGCCGTGCCGCCAGGGATTCTTCCCCATACATCTGTTAGGTCAGTTGTTGGGACGGGTACGTTGAGGGGCGCAGGTTCTTGATCCTGATGGTGTTACCATCTGGAATGCGCATGCTCCCTCCACTGTCGCGCTTACGCGGGCAGATGACGTATGTTCCAAGTGTGGTGTAAGGCGGGGGGCGGGACTCAGTCTCCTGCCCCCTGGATGCTGTCCTTAGTTACCTCCAGTCTCTCCTTGATAGACTGTCGGCTTCGACGGTGAGGGTATATGCAGCAGCTATATCCTCCTATCATGAGGGGTTTGAGGGGATGTCTTGTTCAGCCACCCTCTTGTGAAGCGTTTCCTGCTTGGCGCTCGACGCGTTAAGCCGGTGCAACGCTCCTTGGCTCCGACTTGGGATCTTCAATTGGTCCTCGGTCGGTTGTCCTTGGCCCCGTTTGAGCCGCTCGAGCGGGCGCCGTTGGGACAGCTGTCCTTCAGGACCGCGTTCCTTCTGGCTGTCACTTCCGCTAAACGCGTAGGTGAGCTCTGTGCTCTCTCGGTACGTCCAGAGTGCCTGTCTTTTCGGACCGATTGCGGTGTCACTCTGCGACCTAATCCTGCTTTCGTGCCTAAGAATATCCGGAGTTCCTTCCGCTCCCGGGATATTGTGGTTCAGGCGTTTCGCTTGGGGATTTACCTCAGCCGTACTCAGGATTTCAGGGTTACCGACCAGCTTTTTGTCTGTTACGGTGGGGCTCGTGCTGGTAAGGCACTGTCGGAGCAGCGCCTGTCCCATTGGTTGTGCGAGGGTGTTACCCTCTGCTACACGTTGGCTGGGCAGGATCCCCCTGGGGGCGTCAGGGCGCACTCCACTCGTGGGGTGGCTGCCTCTGCCGCTCTCCTGGGTGGGGCCTCGGTGGAGGCCATCTGTGCTGCAGCTTCATGGTCCTCCCCGGGCTCTTTTGTAAGGTTTTTCCTCATGGACATGACCGGGGGTTCTGTCTCCCAGGCGGTTCTGGGGTCTGTGGCCTTTCCTGCTTCCCGTCCTTTGGTCGGGTAGCAGGAGTGTATGGGTTTGGGCCACAGTGTGTTGAGTCACACGTGGTTCCGCCTGTACGGTGTGTTCAAGGGGTTCTAGTTCCCTTTTGTTCGCATTCAGGTGGAGTTGACTGCGCCCCCCCTTCGTTAGGAAGGATGGGGTGACAGGGCTCCCCGCACCCCTTGATGTGGGCTTACGGGTCCTCAGGGGGTACATCTGTCGGGTCTCGCGCCCGCTCTTCCCCATTATCTCGTAAGGCTCAGAGCGGGACGCGATGCAATACGAAATATAACGATAGGTTATGTAGATAACCTAGTTATATTAGTATTGGCTAAGCGTCCCGCTCTGCGCGCCCTGAGTTCCCTCTTGAGGGATCTTTTCCTGGGACGGGTTTTGGCGAGGAAGGGTGTTTCATGACCAGGGTCATGGTTATATGGGCGGTGCCACCATAAGGGGCGGGGCCCCATACAGGTGGGGTGCATGTGTTTTTATTCGTGGGAGATACATTAGGTATCACAGGAGATAGGAGTATCTCGTAAGGCTCAGAGCGGGACGCTTAGCCAATACTAATATAACTAGGTTATCTACATAACCTATCGTTATGAATCATTATGACTACAGATGAGATGATGGACCTTCAAAGCCTTGTTGTAAAGAAATAGAATGTAGGCATATAGGGAAATTAATATAGGTTAATGTAAAATTAAATATCTATAAATATGTTCATAATAGTCTATAATGCATATCTCTCTATCTGGATAGGGATAGATACAGATAATATAATATGGACTTTGCATCCTTATGTATAATTTCAGGCAGTCAAAACAAGATTTGCAGAGGTGCTGGAAAGCGAGGATGCTGTCTTGGCTGCTGTGACTTTGCCCAAGTTCAAACTACGTTGGCTGCGGACACAGGATAGGAAGGACAAGGCCAAGGCAAGTCTGCTGGCAGAGTGTCGGAAAATTGTCCAAGAAGAAGAACAGCAAGCAGGTACCATCCCACCAACACGCCACCTCAGCACAGACTCTGCCATAGAGGATGAGTTATTTTCCTTTGAGGATGAGGATGACACCTCTGATACTGCTGAAAGTCAAGTTGCAGATTATTTCAAATCAGGAGAACAAGGGATAGACTCTCTTAATGGATTTGCACTGATAAAGAAGATTTCACTCCGGCATAATTTCACTCCATCCAGTGCCCCAGTAGAGAGACTTTTTAGCTTGGGGAAGCTAGTCTTGACTCCACTGAGGAACAGGCTATCTGACCAGAAGTTTGGGAAGCTTTTGGTTTTGAGATACAACCACTGGTTCAATGACAAGAAGGGGTGAATGGATTGGATAGCTAGATAGGGTATCTTAAATTTTTGGTAAATTGCTTAAAGAGTGGAGTCAAGTCCTTTGTTGTTCCAGCACGGCGCGGGACCCGACCCCCCCCTCCCCCCTTCTTTGTTGTTCCAGCACGGCGCGGGACCCGACCCCCCCCTCCCCCCTTCCCACCCACAACAACAAAGCCCCCCAGCCCCACACAGAGGAACAGATCACAAAAGAACAATACTTCGAACCTGCCAACATCAATGAAATAACCAACGCCAATGGACTGAACATTTTTCACATTAACATTAACAGCTTAAAAAACAAATTGGATGAAATCAAACAATTATTCATAAATGGTAAGGCAAACATACTGTGCTTCTCAGAAACTAAGCTTGACGATTCTGTAAAAGATCCAGAGATAGAGATTGAGAACTACTCAATAATCAGGAATGATAGAAACAAACATGGAGGTGGTGTCTGTATGTACATACACAAGGACACCAAATTCATCAACAGAAATGACCTGAATCATAAATCAATTGAAACTGTATGGGTGGAAATCCTATTCGAAAGGGCGAAATCCCTACTGGTTGGCACAGTCTACAGGCCGCCAGATCATAGTGGCTTTTATGATACACTGGATGGGTGTTTGGCTGGAGTTGAGGATGTAGACAAAATTCTTATTGGAGACTGGAACACGGATATGCAACGAAAAGATGCACCCGTCTTCAAGTCATTCAGTAGGTTTTGTGATCTGCACGGCCTCAGCCAGCTAATCACCCAACCCACACGTGTATGTGAATCAACTCAGACTACCATTGACCTCATTCTGACCTCTGACAAGTCCAAGATCTCCAATAAAGGGGTTATAGCATGCGGGTTAAGTGATCATTATATGATATTCTGTACCCGAAAAAAGCTAAAACAAAAGGCTGGCTGCCACAAAACAGTCACATCTAGAGACCTAAAAACCTACTCTAGCGAGGCCTTCAACCTTGAACTGGAGAGTCTGGACTGGTCAGATGAACTCAATGGTACACTGGTTGAAGAAACATGGCATGGTTTCAAAACCAAATTCTCAACAATACTAAACGACATGGCCCCCCTAAGAACCACCAGGGTAAAAAATCGCGCTGAGCCGTGGATGCACTCCGAAATACTGGCCGCTATGAAAACCAGAGACAAAAAATTCTCTGAGTTTCGTAAAAGTCAGTCAAAGCTTACTAAAAGCACGAGCAGTGAACTCCAAGCCCACGTGACTGAACTCAAACTAGAAAGAAACAGACTAAGAAACGACGTAAACTCCATGATCAAAACTGCAAAAAAGAATTTCATCAATGTCAAAACTGAGGAAAACAAAAACAAACCACGTGAACTTTGGAAATTACTCAATAATCAACTAGGATGCAGTAAAAAACTTAAAACCAGATTCTCAAACATAAACATAAAAACGGACAACACGCTCATCACAGACAAGCTGGATGTAGCCAATTACTTAAACATCTTCTTCACAAACATAGCCACAACACTGGTAAACAAACTACCCTCCCACTCAGGGCTTTATGGGGTAGAACACATAGTAGCTTACTACAAAAACCTAGGGGTCCGCAAGGACGACTTCAAGCTGGAAATGGTAACAACAGATGAGGTACTCAATAAACTGAGCGCCCTCCAACCTAACAAGGCCACTGGCCATGACAACATCCCCTCCAAATTCCTCAGAGACTCAGCAGCCGCCATCACCCCAATCATCACACACATAATAAACCTCTCCATAAAACAGGGACACGTCCCCAAGGACTTCAAAATTGCGAGGGTGACCCCTCTGCACAAAAAGGGCAGCAAATTAGACCCAGGCAACTACCGCCCTGTTTCTATTCTCACCTCCATCTCGAAAGTCATGGAAAAAATAGTCTACGAACAGGTCGAAAAGTACCTAGCGGAAAAAAATCTAATCTACGAATTCCAATCTGGCTTCAGAACATCCCACTCCACTGACACATGCCTTCTCTATTTGAATGACCACATCAAACAAGAGGTGGACGCAGGCAAATACTGCGGCATGGTCATGCTGGACCTACAAAAGGCCTTTGACACGGTCAATCACTCCATTCTGATTGACAAGCTAAAAGCAATTGGTTTTGATAGTCTATCAGTGAGCTGGATGCAATCCTACCTTGAGGGGAGGGAACAGATGGTGGAGGTAAACGGTACCCTATCCCCCCCCCTCACAGTGAGCTGTGGTGTTCCACAAGGAAGCATACTAGGACCGCTACTGTTCCTAATTTATGCAAATGACATGTCGTCAGCTTGTGACTGCAACTTGTTCCTGTTTGCGGACGACTCAGCCCTGCTGGTCTCTGACAAGAACAAGTTACAGGTTGAAAAAACCCTCAGCTCGGAACTAGGCAGAATCTGCATATGGCTCGCTGATAACAAACTATCATTACACATGGGCAAAACAGAGTCCATTCTCTTCGGTTCAAATAACAAACTCAGCAAGACCGACGGCTTCTCAGTTACAGTGGGTGACAATATTGTCACAAGGAAAGATGAAATTACCTACCTGGGTTCCATCCTAGAGGCTAATCTCTCCTGTGACAAAATGGCATCCAATGTAATAAAAAAAGTCAACCAACGAACTCGATTCTTGTACCGGATCTCCTCTCTGGTAAACAAGAATACCCTGAAGACTCTGGCAGGAGCACTCATTCAGGGGTACTACGACTATGCTTGCACCTCATGGTACCAAAGCACCTCAAAGGCGCTAAAAACAAAATTACAAACATCTCAAAACAAACTGGTCAGACTACTGCTTGACCTTACTCCTAGAACCCACCTCACCCCTGCCCACTTTGACAACCTAGGATGGCTTAGAGTAGACGACAGAGTACAGCAACTTGCAATGGGCCTGGTCTACAAGATACACTACACGACCAAGGTACCCATGTACATGTCAAAATACTTCCCAAAGGTCAGTGAATACCACGATCACAACACCAGAGGGAGCTCCACAAATCATGTCAAACCCAGATTCGGCTCAAATAAGGGACTAAACACGTTTCGCAATTATGCCACATCAATGTGGAACGCCCTACCCAAAGCTGTAAAGGAATGTGGATCACTACCCACTTTCAAAACCTCTCTCAAGGGACACCTACGGGAGACTGCAATTCAACACTGGCCCCTGTAAATATCCTAACCCAACCCCCTCCAATGTACAGTCATTTACCTAGTATGGTTTTGTCAATAGTCCAATGTACAATTTTGTTTGTTTGTACAGTGTCTCCTCCCCCCCCCCCCTCAATGTACAGTTTTACTTGTTTATACAGTGTGCCCCCCCCCCCCCCCCCAACCACCTCCAATGTAAATTACCCAGTATGGTTGTCAATATCCCAATGTACCCAACCCCCCCCCCACCCAACCTCCTCCAATGTACAGTTTCTACGTCAAATGTATATACTCCCTTTTCTTGACTCCTTCTGTATCACAAACAGTACTGTATTTGCAAATCTGGTATGTCATAAATGTATAGATGTAGCAGTACTGACTATCTGCATGTCATGTATGTCATATATGTCCTGATGAATTGAAAATGGGGGACCCTGATGTAAACAAGACGAAAGTCTTTCTCTGGTCTGCATCCCCTTAACAATTGTGTGTATTGAGCTGTACTGTATTGTACCCATTCTGCAATCTGTTAATAAAGTTTTCAATCAATCAATCAATCAATCAAGCATAATTTAATTTAGATGTATTGGCTGGCTGCAGCCTCTTGAAGTGAGATTGTCAACAATGGCCAGAGAAAGAGATTTATTTTTATGGAGATGTATTTTTTAATGTATTACCTGTTTACATTTGGATTCTTCGTTTTGCTATACATTGCACTTTTCAGTTACATTGAAAACACCTCATATTGTTACACTGTTCTACTTTTTTCGAGGAAGAAAATACTTGAAGTACAGTATACTGTATCTACCAATTGTCTGAAGTTTTATTTGCACTACAAAGTTAATTTGTTATTTGTGGTATAGTGCTTAAAAAGCATAATTAAATTTTGCCCAGTTGTGGCCTGTTGAATAAATATCAAAATTCCAAAACATCTATTGTGGTATTTCATTTGTATCGATTCACTATATAAACATAGTAATTATAATAATATACATACATGGCATTTGATTTTGATTGGAGGCTAGTCTCACTTTGTCCCACAGCAACATTAAAATAGTTTAGATTTGTGTACATTGTTTATGTTAATAATGTATTGTATTAAGTGCCCATTTCATTATAATATTCAGATTTATCATAAATAATTGAACATGCACATGTATTTTATGTTCCGTTAAAAAGGGGTGGTCGGGTCACATTTGAGCATTAAAAAATTTACTTGAAAGTAACTTAATAGTTACTTTCTGATGTAACTAGTTATTTTTATAATTTGTAACTGAGTAAGTAATTTAGTTACTTTTTGGAAGAAGTAACTAGTAACTGTAACTAGTTACTTTTTTAAAGTAACTTGCCCAACACTGCACACAACACACATGCTGCATTCGCTCACACACAAACGGCCACTTCAAAACAAAATGGAATTGACACTTTAAAGGAACGAGGAAAATAAAAGTCACTTTAAGGAACTAACTGATGTGGTTCTTGTATAGTATAGTTTAGAAATAGCAAGTATAGCATAAGGATATAGAGTAAAAACTGTATATTGTATAGGAGTGTACATAGGACCCAGTGCCTTAAATCCATAGCTAACATTGTATGGCACTATCTCAGGACTTTAGCATGTCTATTTTATCATGCCTATTTTATGTCCATTTTATTACCTGTTTATTATGTCTATTTTATTATTTAGTATTATTGCACAATCAAAGCGGGCATGGCCACCCGCATTTCACTGTATGCCCTAGTATGTATGTGACAAATAAACCTCTTGAATCTTGAATCTTGAATCTTGAATCAAACCATAAACTGTTGTGAAGCACAGCTGCAATTCTTGTATGAAAGGTGCTATACAAATAAACTACTATATGCACTCAGAGTGTAACACTCAAGTTCGACAAATACCACTGACCCTTAGCTGCCAGCTAAATGACTAAATGTGAATGTAAATGAGGAGGAGATGACCCAATGCACCGGTGTCACATATATCGTACATGATCCATCAGTTATAATAATAGTCAAGTCAAGTCAAGAGTTTTATTTGTCACGGCATACAATGAAATGCGGGTGGTCTTGCCCGCAACGATGTGCAATACAGTAGTACAAGTTTGTACAACATATAATAGAATCCAATAAAACAACATTGTGCAATAAACAGGTAACATAGTGGGACATCTCGGTATTTGTACATAGTTATTTACAGAGCATGGAGGACATGCTAGGTCCTTTGGTAGTGCAATACACTGTTACTGTTGCTATACTATTTTTAAAGTGACCTTTCCTTTGTGGCCATAAGTGTGGGCGTGTGCAGCATGAGTGTGTGCTTGCTCATGTTAAAGTGGCTGCTAGTGTGCGAGCGTGCACAGCGTGCGTGTCGTGTGTGTGCTCATGTGTGCTTGTGTGTGGAGAGTTCAGTGTTCTGTGGCACTCAGTGTTCATTGTTCAAGGCTCTGATGGCCTGGGGGAAGAAGCTGAGCCGATGCCTCTCTGTCCTAGTAGCTGGGGTTCGCAGGCGTCTGCCTGATAATAATAACAAGCTGTGTGTGGAGTGTGTGAAAGAGGAACTGAAACGACGCGTAGTAACAACGAACACAAGAGGTTAAACAGGAAGGTTAAAAATACCCTTCAGTTATTGAAATGACAAACTTTTCAAGAAATAAAATTCTCTTCTGTACCCGCTTGTGCTAAAAGAAGCCGTGCTATTTCAGCGAGGCAGTGGGAGGATGTGAATCACGACTGTGGGGTCCAGGCAGAGGCCCATGAAGCCTGCAGGAAAACCTTATACTGTGGGATCCAGGCAGAGGCCCATGACGCCTGCAGGAAAACCTTATCCAGGCAGAGGCCCATGAGGCCAGCAGGAAAACCTTATACTGTGGGATCCAGGCAGAGGCCCATGAAGCCTGCAGGAAAACATTATACTGTGGGATCCAGGCAGAGGCCCATGAGGCCTGCAGGAAAACCTTATACTGTGGGATCCAGGCAGAGGCCCATGACGCCTGCAGGAAAACCTTATCCAGGCAGAGGCCCATGAAGCCTGCAGGAAAACCTTATACTGTGGGATCTAGGCAGAGGCCCATGAAGCCTGCAGGAAAACCTTATACTGTAGGATCCAGGCAAAGGCCCATGAGGCCAGCAGGAAAACCTTATACTGTGGGATCCAGGCAGAGGCCCATGAAGCCTGCAGGAAAACATTATACTGTGGGATCCAGGCAGAGGCCCATGAGGCCTGCAGGAAAACATTATACTGTGGGATCCAGGCAGAGGCCCATGAGGCCTGCAGGAAAACCTTATCTGCTCTCATAATACAATCTCCACACCAGCTTAGAGTGTAAGCTCAGCATTGTGGACCCCTAGCGCTATTCCTAACTTACCAATGATATAGAGTCCTTTCTCAGCACTAACATGGCCGGACCTAGCACATTTGGTGCCCTAGGCAAGCTTCACTCCTAGCCACAAAATGCATGCAAAGTCAATGGGGGCTGTAACTGAGGGGTACAATTCCCTGACTGTATTGATAAGTATGGTATCATTAAACCACTACCGCTTTATGTACTTTAATTACTGGCCATACAGTACATGATATATAAATATGATGAACACTTCCCACAATGAATCGGTTCCACACAAAGTGGTAATTAAGTATTTATTGCAGCAAAAGGTACATAATATACTTCTCTATTTTACTTTGGATGCGCTTATAAGGCAAAGGAATGTGCGTAGGCAAATCAATAATGAATGTCCATTCTCTGGTTACGCAGGAGGTAATTATACAACCTGAATCTTAGGGAATTATATCTATGGTACACTAGTAATATATAGCGGGAGATACTGGAAGGGTCCCCCCGGTTGTAAGCCAGCAGGGGTAGAGGATCTGTCGGTAGTAGAGAGTCTGGTCAACGATGACTAAGGAGACTCCAAGTACAGGAGACGGTGCAATAGTCTCTTGATCCACAGACGAATACAGCTGTTCTCCGTAGACTGTAGCTCCACAGTGAAGAAAGCTAGCCGGCCTCAGGCTCTCTGAGGCGCAGACTCGACGTGGCTCCTCACAGGGTAAATCCCACACGTGTAGGCGTCGGCGATTCTCCGCTCCATAAATCACAGGACCAAAACAAATATAATCCAGCCGCAAAGGGCTATGTAGTCGTCGGGTAGATTAATCCAGTGTACATGTCCACACGGTTCTCGTCTAGGTCTCCTCGGGTGAAAGCGCCATGAAAGCAGCCCAGCCTGGATAAGCACTCTAGCTGATACGAGGAAGCGTTGGTGATGCTGGTCACTGTAGAACTTTAGCCGCACGATACACTATACACAAATAGACTATTACTGACTTAATAGAAATATGTCGCACTCGACGGTATAGCGCCAAACTCTGACAATTCAGTTATTAATTCGCACGCGGTCTCAATGCTCTATTTGGGGCCAAACAGGCCATACTTCACCGCACGGAGTATCGTGGGTGAGGCTTCAACTTATTGGGTAACTCTACTTCTGTATTCACCTGCGCCATATTTATATGCACGGTGAACAATCTAGTGCCAACCTCATTTCTGTCTCGTATTCCTGGGCAAGGCCGGGCATGTACAGACATGTCTTGACGGTGGCTTTGAACCTGACTCTGGAGGCACGGCCCTGGCGCCTGTGGACCGCTGTCCAATAGGAGAACGAAACACTATGGTCTGCACTAGGCTAAAGGGACATTCCGTGTACATGTACAAGGAACATACAAGGGACATCAAACGACACACAAATACCATGCAATATATATCAATCAATAAATATATATATTCGGTTTAATCTGATCCTTTGTAACAGCCGCCTCCTAATTAGTCCCACCTAATTAGCTAAGCAGAGACAGATTAACCGCACTGTCCACTACTCAATGTCTGTTGTGAGGGGTCGGGCAGTTCACAAAGTCATGGGGTCATGGTCGTCATCGATAGTATCGGGGAGCCTTGGCAGTTCTATTAGCCTCGCCACGGGTCGGGTGTAGATCCGTCCTTGGACGAGCACTTCGGCTGCTCGGACCTTTCCGTCGGCACCGGTGATCACTTTGCTTACGCGGCCAGCCGGCCACATAGCTCGGGGTAGTGACTGGTCGATAATCATGACGACTGTTCCTTCTGTCAAATTGTCTCTCTCTTTCACCCATTTCTGGCGGGTCTGTAGAGACGGTAGATAGTGGAGTAGGAAGCTGTTCCAAAACTTGTCAGCCAATACTTGACTGTACCTCCACATTCTTCGGCCGTTCGCTTCTTCAGGCCTGTACATTGTCTGTGGTAGCGCGGGGTCCAGCCGCCCCATCAAGAGTGTGTTGGGGGTGACTGGGTCGACATCTGCTACATCACTTGAGACGTAACCGAGGGGCTTTGAGTTCAATACTCCCTCGATCTCCGTGAGGACTGTCATTAGGACTTCTTCCGCCACGGTCTGGGCCCCAAGCACGGCGTACAGGGCTGTCTTTATTGAACGTACTTCTCGTTCCCAAGTTCCACCGAAGTGAGGTGCGTTCGGGGGATTAAACTGGAAGTCAATCTGGGATGGAGCGAGGTGGGTCTTAAGTTCTGGGCCCATAGCTTGGAAGCTCTCTCTCAGCTCTCTTTCTCCGCCTTTGAAGTTTGTCCCGTGATCAGACAATAATATAGACGGTTTGCCTTTCCGCGATGTGAATCTTCGGAAGGCCATAAGGAATGAGTCTGTGCTCATGGTTGGAAGGAGTTCTATATGCATCGCTCGGGTGGTCATGCATTTGAATACAATACCCCACCGCTTCTCGGTTCCTCTTCCTTTCTTTATATACAGCGGGCCGAAACAGTCCATACCGGTGGAGTGAAAAGGCTTGTCGCCGAGTCGGAGGCGACAGGGAGGTAGGTCAGCCATCCGGGGTATACTGGGCTGCGCTCGCCACTTACGACAGTCTAGACAGGTTCGCTGGAAGCGCCGCACTGCTTCTCTCCCTTGCAGTATCCAATAACGACGTCTGATCTCCGCGAAGACTCTCTCTGCCCCGGCGTGATGCACATCCTCGTCGTATTTCTTTATGATCAGCTCTGTGACCTTGTGTCGGCTGTTTAAGACTATCGGGTACTTGACGTCATCCGGTAAGTCTGGAGCTCTCCGCAGACGACCACCCACTCTGATGAGACCATGGGCGTCGCTCTCGGGGGCTAGGTGGAGCAGTCTGCTGTCTGATGGGACGGGCTTTGCTCCCTGTAGACAGTCTAGCTCATCGGGGAACGAGTCTCTCTGGGCTCGTTGTAGTAGAAGAAGTTCTGCTTCTTCGTAGTCAGCTGCTGTAATGTCAGTAGTGAGCTGAACCTCTGGGTGGTGCCACAGGAATGTCTTTAGCTGCGCACTCTCTAGGGTGAGGCAATCGTCTATGTCGGGGTCTGTGGAGACGAGTGTGTTCAATCCACAGAACATAGATTTCTTGTTTTCGGCCTCCTCTTTACTCGCTTCCCGTGGGGTGGGTGTAGGCCACTCTTCTTCCGGGAGCTTGAGGAACTCTGGCCCGTCACTGTATAGGTTGTGACGGGTGAGGTCATCCAGGGACATTCCCCGGGTGATGACGTCAGCTGGGTTGTGTTTTGTGTCCACATACCTCCAGCTTGCTACTTCTGTTAAATCTTGAATCTCTGTGACTCTGACTCCCACGAAGACCTTGTATCTGCACGAATCAGACCGGATCCATGTGAGTACTGTCGTGGAGTCTGACCACAAGATTGTTCTTTGCACCGGAATGGTGAGTTCACGTTGGATTAACGTGGCGAGTTGCGCTCCTGCTAGGGCTGCGCAGAGCTCTAGACGCGGGATAGATTGTTGCTTTCGTGGGGCTATTCTTGAGCGAGCCAGGATGAAAGCAGTATGTATTTCTCCTCCCTCCTCTCGGGCACGCAAGTAGGCCACCGAACCGTAGGCTACTTCGGAGGCGTCGCTGAAGACGTGCAGGTCCATCTGGCACGTCTCCGGCCTCACTGTGGGTGGGAAGTAGCTGCGGCGTATGTTGACACCTGGGAGTGAGCTGAGTTCCGTCTCCCACTCTCTCCATGTGGATGCAAGGTGTTCGGGTATGGGGTCGTCCCAGCCCTGGTCCTTGTCCCATAACGCTCTTACAATCATCTTTGCCCTGGTGGTGTAAGGTAGAATACATCCCAACGGGTCATATTGTCTGGCGAGTGTTCTGTATACACTCCGTCTGGTGGTCGGTAGTGCAGTCGACCTTCCCTGCTCCTTGGTCAGGGGTGTGTGTTTATAATGGAGCGAGTCTGTTTTGAAGCGCCAGACTAGTCCTAATGTCATTTCTTGGGCTTCTCCTGGGATGGTCGCCATCCAGGTCTCGCTGCTTGCTGCCTTGTCCTCGGGGGAGAGGCTGCGCAATACTTGCGGGTCGCTGCTGGCCCACTGCCTGAGATCAAAGCCGCCTTTGATCAGGGAGGCGCGGAGCTTGAGTAGAAGGGCCTCGGCTTCTTCTGGCGTCGAGACGCTTTGCAGACAGTTGTCCACGTAGAAACTATTTCCTACACTTTGTCGGACCTCTTCATCAGCTGCTGGGTCCTCTGCGACGTGTTTTTGCAGTGCAAACGTAGCACAGCATGGGCTGCATGTGGTTCCGAAAGGGAGGACTTCCCATTGATAGATGGCTGGTTGCTCATCCCCGATCCTCTCTCTCCATAGGAACCGCAGCAGGGGCTTGTCCTCCTCCACTAGTCTCACCTGCAGGAACATCCCTTTGATGTCGCCGCTGATGGCCACCTTGTCTTGGCGGAAACGTAGTAACACGCCTAGTAGAGAGGGGCCGAGTGTTGGGCCGGGCAAGAGCTCTTTATTCAGATTTTGTGATCCGATCTGGTAGCTGCAGTTGAACACAATACGATCCTTGCCGTTGTGGTGGACTTTGTGGTGCGGCACGTACCATGATTCGGTCGTCTGATCGGCCTCTTTAATGTCAATTTTCTTTATGTGTCCCGCTGTGATTAGCTTGTTAATCTCAGCGCGGTACACAGTCTCTTGAGCGGGGTCTCTGGCTAGGCGCCGCTCTGTGTTCAATAGATACCGCTCCGTCGCTTCTTTTGGGGCGTGGAAGGTAGGCATACCCTCTCGCCTCAGGAGTGGAGTTGCGTATCTCATCACTCCGTTGACTTTGACTCTCTTTGTCCCCTGCTCGAGGAGGGCTATAGCGTAAATGTCTTCCTTGGAACGAATGTCTTTCTTTTCGTTCTTAAAGGGCATTGTCTCTAGTGTCCATAGCCTCTCGACATGCTGTAGGAGGGTGGTGTCTTCTTCTGTCACTCTGGAGTGGAGGCAGCTAGTGGCTGCTGTTCGGTTGAGAGACTTAGCGAGGGGGCCTTGTAATGTCCATCCTAGGCGGGTCTCGACTGCTGCAGGACAGCCTCTGGGCCCTGTGTGGACCCGGTCAATCGGGACGATGAGGTCTGCATGGTCGGAGCCTATCAGCAGGGTCGGGGTGGCGCCGTCTATGAGCGGGATAGGTAGTTGACGCAGGTGCACATATTTATCCATCAGCTTGGCGATGGGGTAGGTGTACTGTGATAGTCCTATTTCTTGGCTGGTGAAAGCATTTGTAATCCTATACCGTCGCTCTGGCTGCCCGCTTGCTGCGATAGTGAAGGAGACATTCTTGCCTTTTATCGTCTTTAAATCTCTTCTTATTGTCCGAATCGTCATTTGGTTCTCGCTCCCCCGCAGTCCCAGCTGGGCCGCAGCGAACGCGAGCAGAAGGGTCTTCTCTGACCCGTCATCAAGGACGGCGTAAGTGTCCATGACTTTATCTTGGTAGCTCAATGTTACACGGACTACCTTTAAGAGCACTTGGGCGCCGCTGCTGCTGGCGGGGTCAATGTACATGACACTTGCCTTGGTGCTGCTCGATGGTGCAGGTGCAGGCTTTCTTCTGTTACTGTCGTGTAGGACATCTAGGTGGGCTCCGTCACACCGACTGCACCTCTTCTTTAGGCGGCACTCGGCTGCCATGTGACTGCGCGCACATCGGTAACAGCGCCTGTTGGACTTTATCCATTGACTCACTTCTTCTGCATTCATCTTTGTGAACAGGTCACATTGTGACAGCCAGTGTTCCTTCTCGCAGTACGGGCACACCATCTTCCACTTCTCTTTTCTCGAGGGGGTACTGTGGTTCTTACTGCTCGGTACTGATTCTGATTGGTGCATGACAGTCACCGATCTTCTTCCATCGTTTATTCTCCTGGGTCCCTCTCTGGAGCTTGGTGTGCTCCGCACGAACGTATCCAGTCGTAAGCTGCTGACTTCTCTCGCCAGGAAGTCGGCTAGATCGAGGAGGGATGGTTCGGGACCGTTAGGGTCACGGTGGTCTCTCTGCCGCCTAAAGCGCTCTTGTCTGGCGGGGGGCAGCTTCTCTAAAATCCTCTCGACGTTAGAGTTGGCGTATAGCTCGTGCATACCCTTTTCTCGTTGCGCTCCCAGCATCCCTACCAGGGACTGCACTTTTATAGACAGGTCGTCTAATGAGCGATTGTCTGTTGCTGGGGGTAGGCGGTCAATATGCCTTATCTCTTGGATTACGTAATCCCATATACGTCCATATCTCTGGTCCAGCGGTGCTAGAGCCGCGGTGTATGGGGTCGTAGAGGTGGCATAGGCTAGCGCTATATTGTGCGCTCGGGGTACTTTCAGGTGCTTCAGTAATATTGCATACTTGTGACGTTCATCAACGACATCCACCATCATTGTCTCTAAGCACATTCGGAGCTCCGTGTACTGTGCCCGATTCTCATGGGTGAAGTCTGGGATGGTCGGTGTGGCAATGTATGACGCCGTGGATGGCTGATACATCGGCGAGCGTTGGGGGAGAGGCCTCCTAGGCGAGTCTCCTCTTGCGCCTCTCTGTGGGCTGGTACCGGCAGGGTACCATGGCCCGCTGGTCCAGGTGCTATTCCTCGGGGCTGGTCGTGCTCACCCGTGAATAGAGTCGGGGGTCTGTAGCGCAGCGCCGCGGGGGTATAGCCTGGGCTGTACTGGACCTCCTGGTCCGGTGGAGTACTGTGCTGTCGTCGGGCTTGGTTCTCCTCCTCTCCCTCTTCTTCTTCTATCAGGTCCTCTAGATCCTGTAGTCGTTTATTTAGCTTCTCCGCAGTGTATGCTGCTCCTTCCTTGTAGCTGGGTCTCGCTTGGACCGGTCGGGGAAGGGGGTCTGCGGGGGGTATAGGCTTGGTCTGTTGGTCAAGTTCAGGGTCGCTTGCTCGGTTAGGAGACGCTGCCCTTGACTGTTGTCTCGACGAGTTCCTTGAACCCCTGGCGGAGGGAGAGGGTGTTGCCTTGAGGATCAGCTGCTCCATTAGTTGCGCTTGTAGCTTGTCGCACTCGGCTTGTAGTCTGTCGCGCTCGGTTTCGCGCTGGATGAGAGCGAGGTCGCGCTCTGCTTCTCTTTGGGCACCGGCAGCGGCACGCTGGGTGTCTGCTCGGTCTCTTGCCATATTCTCTTCCATCTGAAGGCGTCTCATCTCCAGGCGTATGCGCTCTTCTTCGCTCCGTTGCTGTGTCTGGAGTCGATCGCGTTCACCCTGAAGTCGATCGCGTTCACCCTGGAGTCGATCGCGTTCGGTAGAGGCTGTCAGGCTGACGAGGAACGCCTGTGATAGCATCCTCTCCGCTTCGCTGGGGGAAGACGGTTGTAGAGGTGAGCCGCTCCTGGCGGTACTCGTTGGGGAGTCCTGGAGCTCTATTTCCTCTGCGCTCTCCTCCTCTTCTTCCGTGCAGAGTTCTCTCTCTGTAGGGTTGTCTTCCTCCCGGGGCTGGTCGGGGACTACTTCTTCGGTATTGGCGGGGGGTAAAGGCATGTCAGCTCCCTCCTGGTCCCCACCGTGAGCTTGGTCAGTTACATTAGAACCCACTAGGGCCTCTGTGGTCGGGGTAACCTGGTCGTTAAGGTCAGACATAATTTTACTTTCTACTTTTACCGCGTTTACCGTTTGTAGAAGGCTAGGTAGTTGACTGACAGCGTAATCCTCTAAGTACGGAGGTGGCTGTCGTCTGCGCCGCGGGCGTTCTACGTTAGGAGGACCGTTTCGTGGAGTGTTCATCATAGGCCATTTCAATATTAATAACACTATATTAATATTACACTAGTTACCCTCCGGCTCGAAGGACCAATTGTGACTGAGGGGTACAATTCCCTGACTGTATTGATAAGTATGGTATCATTAAACCACTACCGCTTTATGTACTTTAACTACTGGCCACACAGTACATGATATAGATATGATGAACACTTTCCCACCTGATGAAACCAAGTCCACACAAATGTATCCGTCGAATCTTTAATATATAGCAAAGGGTATATACAACGTTCACGTAATGACATTTATGATTTGAATGCACTTGTAAGGCAAATGAGTATTCGTAGGCAAATCAACATTGAATGTCCAATCTCTGGTTACGCAGGAAGCAAGTATACAACCTGGTTCTTTAGGGAACTATAGCGATGGTACTTAATGATTATAGCTGGATACACTAAAGGGGGTCCCGCTGGTTGTAAGTCAGTAGGGGGGGGGGGGGGGGTTAGGAGAGCCGCTGGCGATATCCCATCTGGCCAACGATTTCTTGGGAGAATTCAGAGTGCTGAACACGGTGCCCACAGAACCTTGGTCCACAGATGAATACAGTTGGGCCCTCTTGTAGACGGTAGCTGCCGGTCCACAACGAAGAGACGTGAGGCGACCTCACTCGGGTTAGAGCGCCGTCTCACCTGGACTCCTCTCGGGGGTAGTTCCAACACTTACCAGTGTTGGCTGTTATCCATGGCATAATCAAAGCACCCAAAGCAAGTAGATAATCCAAGCCGTGTAGGGCTCGCCGTCGTCCGGGTAAGGTAATCCAATGTGCAGGTCCACTCGTCCTTGCCCAGAACTCCTCGGATGAAAGCACCACACGTGGTCTGCCCAGCCTGGTTAAGACTCTAGATAACGCGAGGAAAACGATGGGGGTACTGCTCACTTTATAACTCTAACCGAACGATGCACCATACATAATAGACTATTATTAACTTAATAGAAATACGTCCCACTCGACGGTATAGTGCCAAACTATGACAATTCAACTATTAATCCACACGATGTCTCAATGCCATTCTGAGGCCAAGTTGACCATACTGCACCACACGTGTATCGTGGGTGAGGCTTAACGTCTTGCCACTAGGTTGGAGGGTAAAGAACTAAGGGCTAAGGGAAGTTCTACTTTACTTGCGCCATATATATATGCGCTGTGAACAAATAGTACCATTCGTATTTCGGCAGACGTATTCCTACGCGGAACCGGGGCTAGTAACGACATGTTCGTCGGCACGATTGAACTTGAACCAAGGGGCTTGGCTGCTGGCGCCAAGTTCTTGTCCAATGAGAGAATGAAACTATTATGGGCTGTTAGTAGACCAAAGGGATATTCAGTGTATATGTACAAGGAATATACAAGGGATATCAAACGATATACAAATACTATTAAATATATATCCATAAATAAATATATATATTCGGTTTAATCTGATCCTTCACAACAGTATCGGTAAAAAAAAGCCAATATCGAGCATCCCTAATTAAAATACATTAAACTGGTAACATAAATGCTTTTGAAATGTAAAATAATAGACCGAAAATGCTGATAATAAATCATGTTCAGCCTATGGATTTACTTTGTCCTAAATAATGCACGTCATAGCTATATGGTGCACGCGACACACACTGTGGTTATTTTAATAACGGAGCATTGCAAATGTGAATACCGCAGGGATATTTTGAATGAATGAAACTTGGATCCAAGGTTATTGTGGAAGGTCTACCGGGCGTTTGGCTCTGATCCGTTTCATATTCATGTACATTCACATTTACATTTAGTCATTTAGCTGACGCTTTTATCCAAAGCGACTTACAAGTTCTGTACAACAAGTCATCAGGAAGGGCACAACTCTATCAGCTGAGTAACAATGTTCATCAAAGTGTTGAGTGCTACAGTGTAGGTTATAATATTAGGACAAGTGCATGACAGTAAGGTTAGTTAGGGTTAGATTTTTATTTTATATATATATTATTTTTCATTTCAGATAATGGTTGAAGAAGTGCGTCTTTAGTCGATGCCCGAAAGATTGGACTGGTTTCGGCTGTCCTAACTGTGGTGGGTAGTTCGTTCCACCATTGTGGGGCAAGGACTGAGAAAATGCAGCTTCTCCTTGATGACCCTCCCGGAGCTCGGATAGGAGTGGGTCTGAGACCCTCATATTCTCCGCTGTGGATGCATTTGGTTAACCGGAGCACACAGATTGTGTTTCATTCAAGCATAAATTTAAGTGTCTTTACGCGTGGATTGTGGATGTGAATTACGAGGAATCTGAATTTGTAGATTGTTGAATTGTATCACTGTCACACGTTATTGTGATATTGTAACTGGGATTAAAATGTCTGATGAGGAGATGTGCTGTTTGATGGAATTGATGACATGGATGTGGGAAAAGTGAATGAGCAATTGCAAGAGGGTGATGAACATGACTGGTATAAACCAACGGTTAATCAATTCAATGCATTTATGGATGATGTCCGAAAATGTTCTCTCTGTCTTGTCTCTAAGCTGTCTCCCTCTCTCTGTATTATCCCCATCATGTCGTCATTGTGAAAGTCCATGTACTGTATTTGTCCATGTACTGTGTTTGTCCGTATGCTATAATGCTATGTAAAGCGCTTTGAGATGCCTAATGTAAGGCGATATATAAAATAAATGTATTATTATTATTATTATTGATAATTTTAGCAATGTTTGCAGACCCATCGAGTGTTCTGTATTATACCTATGGAGACAATAGTATGGCTCATTTTACAGGCATTGTTCATAGTCCATTACTGAATAATCAGTTAATTTCTACACACTGTAGTTTGTTACATGCTACACGCTAAACCGCCCCATTTCCAAAATAATCCAGTCTTTTTCCATAGATTGCGAGATATGACACGTTATATGCAATAAGCCCATATCGTTCTGGTTGATCGCCTGAAGCCCCAAATACTCCCAAATCAAAGGTATATACCACGTACATAATGTGCCTTCACAAAATCATCAAGGGGGGGGGGGGGGGGTAGTCTTACCCCGAAAATGCGATCGTTACAAAAAGCTTGGTTTAGGTCCGGTAAGATACGACACTGTGATCATTACAGAAACATGTTTCAGGTTCGGTAAAATAGACATAGAATATACCTTACCTTAGCCAGAAGGCGAGTTTTGAGGCGAGGAGATCTCCTAGCGATTGCTCTGCAAGAGCCCCTCCCCCTCAGAGCGAGTGAGGACAGAAAGGGATCAGGACGGACACAGTTTAGTTCAGACAATCAGAGTTCAAAAGGTAGGCAATACTGCCACCTTCGATCACCATTGCAATTCCAACATAGGCAGTTGAATCAGAGACACCTAGAGGGCTCTGGCTGACCGTATAGAATGGGGATCAAAGGAAAAGTATACTCAGGTTTCTTCTGGCGCTCAACGGTTGGCGAGATAACCCGAATTAACGAGAGTGTTTGCGACCAGATCAGCATTTGAGGAACCGATATTTCAATCATCGGGTTAATTGAATCTGGCTAATGGGACTTTTGATCGACTTAATTGAACCATGCGGGGCCCTGGACACACAAATTATCTCCAGTGAAACAGAAACAAACACACAACTAACAACCAAATTAATTAATGTAATTAAAAAGAAAATAGACGAGACAATACAAGTCATACAGCACTATAGGATCCCATTTTTTACAATATCAGATTCCAGTGTGAACTGATCACTGGTGACAAATGTCAATCTAGAGTGACTGTTTAGAATGAGGTTGCATTGCATCCTGTATCTGATTTAGGACCACATATGAAAGTGGCCCAAATCAGAATTGAAAGGATCAGTTTCCATGTGATTTGATCTGATCTGAGTCACATAGTAAAAGAAAATCTGATTTAGGCCGCTTTCATCTAAATCAAATCAAATCAAATTTATTTGTAAGGCCTGACAACACACGTTAATGTCCCCATGGGCCGGACACGTCTTCTTTAAACAAGTCAAGAAGAAACATAACAATAAGTCAAAAACAAAACAAGAACACCATAAGGTCCAACAAATTTAAAATAAATGCAAATAAATTAATGAATGCAAGCACTCCATCTGCAGTGTGAACGTAGTAGCCTATGAGGTGCTTAGCATCTAAAAACAAAAGCAAAACACAAAGTACACCATTTCCAATGATCCAGTGATGTGTTTTCATACCAAGTATGGCAATATTGCAATTGCAATATCAGCATAATTCTGAGAAGATTCTTTCAGCTCACACTTTATCCCTCCGCCGGAGTATCGGGGGCAGCATCAGCATCACATGACCAGAAGTCAACCACAGAAATGTCGATGAAACTTCCTCCTAGACGTTGCATGTTTGTCTCAAAGGACATCCTTAGTGGTTCTACCGTCCGTATGTACAGTTATACACCCTTTTCCACAGTCAATATCTCAAGGCATTGAGATAAGGTATTTAAAGGGGCAGTTAACCCCAAACAAATTTCCTCTCACCCGGAGTGCCACAGTATCCATCCAGATAGTTTGGACCGAGTCACTTGTAGTCGAGTCACTAAATCTTGAGTCCGAGTCGAGTCTCGAGTCCCTAGTGTTTGAGTCTGAGTCCAAGTCCGAGTCACCAATGAAGAGCCCAAGTTGAGTCTGAGTCGAGTCCCCATAACCCTAGTCTGAGTCCAAGTCCAAGTCATCAAGGTTGAGTCCACTCCACTCTGGCAGTCAAAGAGCTGACGTACAAATAAAAAAAGGTCTACATTAAACATAAATGACACAGCGGTCTCCATTTCAAAGGGAGTTTATTTACTTTGTGGCACAATAGCCACAAATGCAGTCAATGCTCAAGTCCAAGTCATCAGTGCTCAAGTCAGAGTCGAGTCACGAGTCCTGAAAACTCGAGTACTACAACACTGGTTTGGACAGACAGCATCTGCTGCAGAGGTGTCTGTTGTCTCTCCAATGCAATTGGAGTTGCCGACCTCAAGCAATACTCACGAATGAATGACATCATTATCTCCGGCATGGACATTAAACCCGGGTCGTACTCACAGGCGGTGAAAGGTGGGGAAGGAGGGGAACACAGCACTCAGGAGTACGTTTCTGCAGAGGAACAGGTGGCGGAATTCTTCCTAACTAAAAGAATCACTCTGGATACCAATAATGTGGAGGCTTGCCACCCATTACCTCGCAGCCTCAAAACAAATACACCTGCAGTAATAATCCGATTCATCAACCGAAAAGCTAAAATAGCCCTGCTAAAACAAGGACGCAAACTACAGGGAACGAGCGTGTATCTAAATGAACACCTCACAAAAAAGAATGGTGACATCGCAAGAAAGGCCTTTCTACTCCGCTACCAAAAGAAGATTCAATCAACGTGGACCTCAAACGGCAAGATCTTCATCAAATTTAAACGGCACGCCAGACAACGCAAAAGTTTTGGTCATCAGAAATGTGGAAGAGCTTGACAAGTTCCAATGACACCATACAACCGTGAAAATGGTAGGATCAACGTCCTTATTTTCTCTGAAATTACTGAAATATTTCTTGCGTGCTGCAGACTTGACTTTCTCAACGTCCTTCTATTCTCTGAAATGACTAAAATGTTTCTTGCGTGCTGCAGACTTGACTTTCTCAACGTCCTTCTATTCTCTGAAATGACTAAAATGTTTCTTGCGTGCTGCAGACTTGACTTTCTCAACGTCCTTCTTTTCTCTGAAATGACCAAAATGTCTCTTGCGTGGAATCTTGACTTTTTTATGGAAAAGAGGAACATTATACCAACACTTGGGCACCGCGAAAGGGCGACTGGATGCGGGAGGGAGAGCATGAGTGCGCGACAGGGAAGAATATTCTTGTGTTACATTTATAGAATGCCTGGTTCTTATACTGTTACATTTTTAAATACCATAGGTCATTTTTACTCAATGATATGTGATAAGAATTTCCCTTATTATGGGCTTCTTTGGCTTGAGTGATGAGGATGGAGATCATGTCCATCGCTGCTGTCTTGATGGTGGAAATATCACCTGCAAGCAATTAGCCCCTTTCGTGACTGCGAGCGAGCCTGGGTCTCTACCGCAGTCACTCTCACCTGGTGCGCATGCGCGGTGACACCAATGGCGGAAATGCACTGCTCGCTCTGTAAGTACCACTCGTTTTGTAGCAATGATTTAAACTGTTTATTAGCAACTCCGAGCTTCCAGACCCCACTGTAAAGCTGTGTTAAACCCATATTGTACGCTGGGTATCTTTGAAATTCATATATGATCAGGCACGCGGGAACTATAAAACGGCAGGGGGTGCTGGGGGGTCGCCAGATGAAAAAATAAAATAAAAATAAATAAATAAATTTTTTATTTTTTTTGCGGTCAGGCCACTGAACTTAGAAGCAGGCCAGGCCAGTGTTTCTATTTGCACCAGCGCAATAGTTAGATAACCTAGGTGGGGAACAACCAGGAGATCACTGCAACTCACACAAGTTGGAGAACTATCTCTCTCTCTCTCTCTCTTGCTCTCACACACACACAAAGGGAGCCGCATGTGATTGGTGGAGGCGGGATCCTTACGAAAAACTGCTAATCATTGACACATGCTAGCCTGTAATAATCCCCCCCAGAAAAATTTACTTTGCATTTGATATATTGCAAATATATGCCATCACACACACTGGCATTTAAAGGGTTAGAATTATAAAATGAATATGTGGTGTTATGATCAGGGCTGAAGTTGAATAAAATATTGTATTTATCAATTACAAAAAACTGAAAATCCATAAAAATCTGTGTTGTTGCTAATCATACATATGCTAGCCTGTTTTTTAACAATAAGTTGTGATGTCATCACAAACACTGGCATTTAAAGGGTACAAATAAAAAAAAAATCCATTTCCATTTAAAATAATAATTTTTTACCTCCTATAATAGTGGGGGTCGCGGCTCTCTGACACCGTTTTTTTTGGGTCGCGACCTGAAAAATTTGGGAACCCCTGGTCTAGCCTGTACCCCCCAGACATGTTGCTGGCCCCGTCAAAACAGTATCCTATCAGCCTCTCCATGGGCAGGTCGAGGCGTAAAAGTATTTTATACACAAAAACAGCGTCTCGGCTGTTGTGTCTGGGCCGGGCATTGTAAAAACCCCAAAAGAAGTTCTGAGCTTCCAAGTTGTCATCGGCTAACTGTATATTACACGAGAATTGTTCTTTTCCAGTGAGTGACATCAGTGGTTCCGTCAGCGCTCAAGCCAAAGATTGGGCTTTTGGATGCTTCGCCTCTAATTTGTCGCTGAATATCATGGGCAAGCAGCTGTAAGATTTCGTTTTGGATGTTGTTGGACATCCAGTTGTCTCTCTTTTGGAGCCAATTCTTCAACTCGGGATCAGACTCGGTGCGCACTCTTTCCATCATGAGCTGCCATAACACCCCATCCCTATTTGCATCACCCCTCAGTGGAAGCCCCTGGCGCCCGAGGGGGGGTATAGGGGAACAGACTCAGTTAACTCTTCAATACCTGATGCTGAGGCTGAACCTGTCGTCTCTGTCTCTCTCTGACGTTTATCAGATTTAGTGGGACTGTCACTGGGACCGGCGGGACGTTTAGAAAATAAATCTGATATTTTTCTTTTCTGCGAGTGAGACATTCTGTGCTAGCAAAGTCTGACTACTAGCTCAAATCGACTGACTGCGCAAGCACTGTATCACAGTAGCTCAGTGGTTCGTGGCGCGTGGGAAGGGCGGGAGACGGGAGGTGAATACAATTAGTTGTTTCACCTGTCATTCAATCAGTCTGTGACAGTCTGTCATCACTCGAAAATCTACTCGGTTTTACACCTATGATTGTGTACATACAGTAGTGTAATGAATGAATGAAAACTTTATTTAACAGATTGGAGAATGGCTACAATACAGTACGGCTCAATACACACAATATTAAAATAGTGACGTGCTTTGAGCAGGATAAACGTATAATATACAGTGTTACAGTTATACAGTTACAGTATATAAAAATATATAAATACTGCCATAATTGCAGCATTGCAGCACCCCCCGCACCCCCCCTTCCCGCGTCCCTGTATATGATATATTTTTGACCCACCGCGAGCCCCGTGATCACGCTTGGTACCTTAAGTTGAAAATGGTTGCAGTCTAGGTGAGAGTGACTGCGGTAGAGACCCAGGCTCGCTCGCAGTCACGAAAGGGGCTATAGCAAGCAATATGACCCTGAGCATCTCGATTGTTTCAATACTGAAAACACCCTTTCACTATTGCACCTCAATATTAGAAGCCTCTGTAAACACCATACTGACCTTGTATCATTACTTTCTATTTCCGGCTGTAAATTTGATATAATTGGTTGCAGTGAAACTTGGCTAAATGACAGGTCGTTCACCGATATTCTCAATCTTGATGGCTATAATTTCTTCCACAAAAACAGAATTGGGAAAATAGGTGGAGGAGTGTGTCTTTACGTGAATACCAGTCTACAAGCAAATGTGTGTGACATTGTTGACTTTGATGACGGCTCTGATTCTCTCTTCATTGATATAAATGGAAAAAATGGAAAAAACTTCACCGTCGGAGTACTATATCGCCCCCCAGACACAAACTTGGATGTCTTTAGGAACAAGTTAGAGGAAACCCTTCATTCATTAAACATAAAAAACAACAACTGTATTCTAATGGGAGATTTTAACATAGACATCTCCAAGGATGATTCTATAAAAAAAAAATCATTAATACACTGCACTCTTCCTCCTTCTTCACAACTATAAACATCTAATAACACACTCATCCAAGTCTACCATTGACAACATTATCACCAAAAGCAAATGTGATCATTATACCGATCAGGTAATAGCATCTCAGGGTGATTAAAAAAGGACATGGTCAGTTCTAAATAAAGTACTAAACAGGGACAAAAAAGCATCAGTGCTCCCTGACCCTGCAAACATGTCTCAGCAGGATCTCTCTGATAAATTCAATACCTACTTTGCATCCATTGGTGAAGACCTGGCGAATAAAATTAGCCGTCCCGGAGGTGTGTCTTTTAAACAGTATTTATCAGGTAACTATATTAACTCTTTTTTCATGAAACCAACTGACCATGATGAACTATTCAACATTATCATGAAGATGAAGGACACTCGCACAGCCGGTGCTGATGGAATATGCAGCAAAATCCTAATAGCCATAGCCAATATTATAGTCAGACCACTCGCTCACTGTATTAATTTGTCCTTACTACATGGTGTGGTGCCAAAAAACATCAAAATTGGGAGAATAATACCCATATATAAATCAGGTGACAAAAATAGTATTAATAATTACCGTCCAATATCCGTGTTACCAGCTCTATCCAAAGTGTATGAGAGAGTTGTGTACAACAGATTAAGCGAATACACTACCAAGCTAAATATACTCACCAGTTCTCAATACGGCTTTAGGAAAAAGAGAACAACATACATGGCAATATTAGACCTCATTGAAAAAATACATGATGCCATTGATCAGGGTGATTGTGGGGTGGGCGTTTTCTTGGACTTATCAAAGGCCTTTGACACCATTGACTTCACTATTCTACTAGGGAAACTACACTATTATGGCATAAGGGGTCTGGCTCTCAACTGGTTCAGTAGCTATTTACATGGTAGGCAACAGTACGTCGATATAAACAATCACAAATCAATAAAAATGGACATCAAATATGGGGTCCCCCAGGGGTCAATTCTAGGGCCTTTACTATTTATTCTTTATATAAATGACTTTGTCAACTCATCTGAACTTCTGCACAAAGTAATATTCGCTGATGACACTAATTTGTTTCTGTCACATAAAAATCCACTCGAGCTACAAGATCTACTCAACACAGAACTACAAAAAGTGGACACCTGGTTTAAATGTAACAAATTATCACCTAATCTCAGCAAAACAAACTTTATTGTCTTCCAATCAAATTGGATGCGCACACATCACATGTGCATACAAATAAATGGAAAGGAGCTGTCAAGAGTGGTGTCCACAAAATTCCTGGGGGTCGTCATCGATGAGTCACTCAATTTCAAATGCCACATAAAATATCTACAAACAAAACTGTCTAAATATGTTGGCTTATTCTGCAAAATACGTAATTTTCTTCCCTTGCCTGCCCTTCTCACTCTATACAAAATCTTGTATGAACCCCTCATTAATTACTGTAATGTCATATGGTGCAACACTTACCGCAGCCATCTCAAGAAACTAGAAAGCTTACAAAAGAAAATACTACGAGTACTATCATGGTCCGGGTATAAAGCGCCCTCAAAACCTCTGTTCCATCGCTTTGGTCTCCTGAGGCTCTCTGAATTTAACATTCATCAAAACGCATCAATTATGTATCAAGTTGTCAACAACATGAATCACAGACTGTCTGAGCTTGTCCCAGTCTGCCAACCACTGCACATCCACAACACAAGAAATAAACATCTTATATTTGGCAAGAGGAGAAGGCTCAATTGTGCTAGCCTAAGCATAGCATGCAGGGGTCCACAGATCTGGAACAAGCTTGATGAGAATCTGAAAATGACTAAAACCTTTAAAACATTTAAAAAATCACTGAAAGAGGAACTGCTTAAATCATATCTCTAATTACAATTATAACTTAGGAATACAAACTGTCTGTATTATGTATCTATGTTATATGTCAGTTAGTAGGTAGGTGTGTAAACCTACCCACGTTGTATGTTTTGTTTTGTTTTGTTCTTTTGTTTATTGTTTTGTTGTTGATATTCTGTTTATATCTGTGTTCAGGCTCCATCCAAAAGCTTTAAATAGCTTCTTGGGAGACCTGGCACATGCACACAATTGCGACATTGTTATATCACATGAGGATACTTACATGTAATGTATCGTGTGTGTGTGTGAATAAATTCATTCATTCATTCATTCATTCATTCATTCATTCATTCATTCATTCATTCATTCATTCATTAATTCATTCATTCATTCATTCATTCATTCATTAATTCATTAATTCATTCATTCATTCATTCATTCATTCATTCATTCATTCAATGGAGCTGAATGACACTGGGTTTGTGGCTCTCAAGAATATGTTTGAAAAACTCAACATCAACATCTCTTTCCAGAAATCATGACATGGTTACTCGAGATAATCCATAGATCTCGTTGTGAACAGTTTAATTGAAAACTGTCATAATAGTTCTTAACACATTCTGGGCCAGACCCAAGATATCCCGGGTTAACTCGCCATGCGTTGGGCGCCAAACCCGAGAAAAGTTGATTTTCTATCGTTATTTCTTTTATTCGATATTCCCATTCATAATCCATCGAGGGAGCCTGTGTTATCATTGGGAATGAGTCTGAGATCGCAAACGTCCAATACCGCCGCCTGCCGCCTTGCGGCCGGTATTGCACATCCTTGGAAACTCTCTGGCTTGGGCTGTACGTCGATCTAAAAAGTCCGGTCCAGGTTTTCCTAGTCGGGCATGGTGAGCGGTTATAACACATGGAGTGAGGATAATCAAGCACTCCCGGTTCATGTTCTTTGGTGGATTATGTTGGCAACCCAATCGACATCAATACGTGGAATCTCGATCAGATAATTGGAATATTCTTTTTGCAGTACATCCTAGTCAAGGTAAGGGCTATATGGTATCAATCTTGTATTTTATTTTTTTATTATTTTTTAAACAAACATATAAACAAACATGACAACACACGATAAGATATACAAGTATTAATTGTCAGGGCACATCCAATGAGATCACATTTTAGTTAGTTGTCTTATATAAGATATACCCCTAATACCTGTTATCTAAAAAACCTACACACATATGCTCCAGCTCGAACCCCCCCCCCCTCCCGGACCCCACCTTGAGAAGTACCTCCACTATCCCTCGCACCTAACCAGACACTACCATTATAAGCTAGCTTTTATTCTCTCCACCACTTCTAACCACATTGACATTTTGGATTCATTGAGACCCAGAATTCTTGCTGTAGATATTTCTTGGTAAATTACATCGAGATATGTAAGAAACCAAACTTTACGGCACATTTTTTCCGGTTGAAACCAGCGTGATGCGATCAGCTTTTTAGCTACTGTGAATGATACCCGATAAAACCAATCTCTTTAGCTGTGGATTCACTGCAAACTCAAAAACATCATTCAATAGTAATACCGAGGGGTGTACAGGTATATTCCAAGATACTAGTTTTGATATTTGTTGGGTCACATCTTTCCAGAATGCCTTAACTGGTGAGCAGTCCCAATACATGTGCATAAATGTCCCTTCGTCCCCATTTGTACATTGGGAGCATTTGGAGTATTGTTTAAGCCCCATTCGGCACAGTCTTATAGGAGTCAAGTACCGTACTTTTCGGACTATAAGCCGCGGCTTTTCCCCCCATTTTTCGACCCTGCGGCTTATATAACGGTGCGGCTTATATGTGACTCGACGTGACCAAACCCGAAAATGTAAAAATCTAAATATTGCTTTTTTGACTGCATTGAAATGTTATTTATCTGTTCCCTTATTTGCTAAACTTAATACAACTTGTAAATGAGTTAATTCTTGTTATTTGTCCGACAGTATTGTGTCCCAATGCTAATTACATATGGTAATTAAACATTAAAACACCTGCGGCTTATAGTCCAGTGCGGCTTATATATGTACACATCATTCAATTTAGCTGCTGCGGCTTATAGTCAGGTGCGGCTTATAGTGCGAAAAGTACGGTATGTCCTGTGAATATAGTTAAGATTGATTTGTTGATGATCCGGGTTCCTTGATGTAAGTCGGACATTTGCCCAGGCTCCTTGCCAATCAAAGTCATTTTCCAGGTCTGGTATATCCCTCCTCCAGACAGAGTCTAGTTGGAGGGTTTCATACGAGGACGTTAGTAATTGATGATAAAATTCTGAAACAAAACCTCTCGATGTCTCTCTTTCGTAGAAGAATTTGTGGTATCTGTGGTGTTCAATTGGTCTGTCTAATGGAACACCGTGAGACTTCAAACATAGCTCTAACTGTTTGTAAAAAAGCCATGTGGACTTGGTGAGATTAAATTTTTTGCGTATTTCTTTATCACTACAAAAACCCTGTTTGTTAAAAACATCCCCTAATGAGTGTATGCCTTGCTCTTCCCATATAGGGAATCTTATAGGTCGTTTTCCAATTAAGAGTGCATTGTTATTGAATAAGGGAGTATGATTGTGCCATTTTTGTGGGTTAGGATTTTTTTTTTGTGATTCACGCCATATCCGGATCGCATGAGTAATTATGGGTCCAAATTTCCGTTCACAGTACTTGATTGGTAGTTTAGTGTATGCTATGTCCTTCAGTCTATAAATGGTAAGTCGATATATAACATATTTGGTATCAATCTTACGGTGATCGAATAATCCCTTCCCCGCAATCCGAACGTATGTGTGTAATGTGTGTGTGTAAAGTATTCCGTTGGTGACGATCGAAGCATAGAAAAACGACCCCCCCCCCCCCCCCCCCTTTCATGCATGCATGATGAAACATAATACCGATAATGTAGCGTTGATTTCAGATTGATCGTTGATACAGGCGAGGAACGCCACGGTTTCTAGTGAAATGCACTAAACGCTGCATAGCGGTGTTTCCTGCATGGGATTAGACAGAATTACTCTAAAACTATACTCATATTCACCACGGTATAAAACGGGAATGTATGGATGAAATATTTTTTTCTTTTTCACAAATTGAACGATAGATACTCGATGTCAAATCGGCAATAGTTTTATATCCATAGCTATGATATTTAATATAGTTTTAGCTCTGCAAACACCGCCATGTATCCCTATTCTTTAAAGCACTGGCATTCTTACCACATGGCCCACAGCGACCTCTGGCGCTGAAAGTGTTAATGAAACTGTTCACAACAGGATCTGTGTGTTATCTTGAGTAACCGTGACATGATTTCTGGAAAGAGACGTTGATGTTGAGTTTTTCAAATGTATTTTGTTATTTTTTTTTACTATTGGAGCGCCACAGTCACACAAACGCAATGCCATTCTGCTCTACTGTAGTGGAGCAATAAGACTGCAGACATCTCCATAACCCAGCGATTCACACCAGACCATCTGGAAAGATAGATAGCACTCTGAGTAAGAGGGAAAATTGTTTATTTAACTTGTCTCTTTCCAACTCTCTCCTTCATGATTGGGGGGATTTTCTAGGTGAAATCAATAATCGTGCACAATTGTACAGCCCTGGCCTATTTCTATTTTATAATTATATTCTATTGTGCTTCTATTTTAATTTAGTTTACAGTATATTCCATTTTATTCTAACTTTTAATTTTATTCTACCATAATTGTCTGTCCGTTAATGTCGCACCAAGAAACAACCAAATGTGAAAACTACTACTACAATAAAGACCTTTCTGATTCTGATACGGGATTGACGTTTTCACCTAGTCAGCATCTCTCATGAAAACTACAAATCTTTATATACCTTAGAATCCTTTACATCCTGGTTTCTTAAACTATGGGGTGGGACCCAAAATGGGTCATGAGCCTTCTTCTGGTGGGTCCCCATGACATGTGTGTGATGTTTCAACGAGCCTGGGTCCCATGACAAGACAGAACATCTGATTTGGGTCCCTGGTTTACCACAATGCACTTGTTTTTGAAGACTCTGTGTTGTGCAATTTGTGGCTGAAATTTTTATCTAATTCATACAGGCCAAATTGGGCTTATAGCATCCAATAATGTAATAATTTCCCAATAATGTAATAACTTCTGAAAATGTAATACAATAATAATAATAATAATAATAATAATAATAATAATAATAATAATAATAATAATAATAATAATAATAATAATAATAATAATAATAATAATAATAATAATAATAATAATAATAATAATAATAATAATAATAATAATAATAATAATAATAATAATAATAATAATAATAATAATAATAATAAAAGACATTACGGAAAATGTAACACTGTATTAATTATTGGGATTTTATTATTTTCAAGATGACCATTTTTTCCAAACTGATGATGTAATAATTTTGACTGATACTATGTTTATTTTCAATCCAGTTCTATTATCGCCTGTTAGCTATCAAGATACCTCAAACCCATGATGACTTACAGCCATTTAGTCAACAAATGTGTGCCAGACCGCAGCCTCTTGCATTGGTGACGAGCACAATCTCCGCTACGCCACCTGACCGCATGTTTATGTTTTTTGATGGAGAGCCTGTAGTATTAAATAAGGTGGAACGTTATTGTCTGAAATTATTTTCACAAATGATTTAATTCATATTAAATATGTTATATATCGACTTACCATTTATGGAACTTAATTTGTCCCTCAATATCTGAAATGATGACATGGCATTGTCAGTGTTACAGCAAGGGTGTGTAGGCTAGTCATTGAAATATTAAATAAATTATAACTTCACGTTATTCATACCAAAATTTATTTTGGGCACAATATGTGGTCATTGGCCACTGCATGAACATGTGCTGGAGGTTTTGTGGTGGTTCTCACAGCGGGACCCTTCCTCTTGGGCTTAGGGCGATGCACAAATATGGTTGTAGTCATGTGGGGATCCAAATAAACTTAAACTTAAACTTAAACATATTACAGTAAACACATTGAACCTGTTGTGGAATATTTTAAATGAGCCCAACAGTGAAACTGTAGAAATTCAGAGGAGTCAAATTGTATCAAAGATAGAACATCGTGTATTATCTGTTTCTATTGCCATAGAAAGAGTATGCACCGTTTACAATCAGACACACAAAAGCGTCTGACCAGTAAAGTGAAAAAGAGCTCTGGTCATACTTACAATAAATACATACTTTGACATGACGTCAAAAGATGACCAATTAATAACAGATAATGACAATAAAGGTAAACAAAGATGAGATTAGGGGTTTTGTCGTATCTGTCACATTGATATGAAGACAACAAGAAAAAGAACATGTGATTTACTTGGACATGTCACATCTAAATCAAGCTGAATTTCCCCAAGGGGATTAATAAAGTATCTATCTAAGCTGACCTGACCTTTAAGTTGTTGTCTGAGCTGTATACTAGTTAAACTATATGAACTAGTCAACCATTTTCTTCTCCTGTCTGTGTCTTTTGGGAAGCCATACATCCGGATCCCTTTCTCGGACCAATCGGTGCATCCAAATGCTGTACAGCCAACCATGGTAAGAGTAAGACGTCGATCTATACAAGTTAGATGTTATGATTAAGCAAGCAAAATATTTATACTAAAATACCAAGTTTCCCACAGCAGAAACTGGTGGGTGAACTCTAAACCCTCTAATATATTCAAAGAGTTTTATTGTCGCATACACAATCATACACCTCTTGAAGCAGGATGCTTGCATGCTGTGGAATGGAAATGTTAGAGATGGATAAGAGATACAAGATGTGTGTTGTTGTAGAGTGCATGCGCAACTCCATAACTCTCTATCTCCCTGTTTTGTTTTCTAGGATAAACTACCACTATAATGACGTGCGTGCGTCCAGTCTGAGGTTTGTGAGCAGCAGTCGTGACAGCAAGGCCGAATATAGCACTACCAACAACAGGAGTGGAAGACTGGATCATCTACCTGGACATAATTATAGGCCTATAATAATAATAATTAAAAAAAAAAGTGTGGAATGCAATTGGTTGCCTTGTATATTTTGTACTGTTGACCAAACTTCTTTTTTGGCTTAATTGAGTAGTTTCTGGCATGATTGATATATAGATTTAGATTAGATTCAACTTTATTGTCATTTGCACAGACTACAAGTACTGAGACAACGAAATGCATTTTAGCATCAAATCAAAGTGCAAAAGAAGCAGTAAAGTGCAGTGTAATTTAACTTACATATTATGTATAATATATAAATACAATAAACAGTAAAGGTAGGTATGAATGTGCTAAGATATATACAGTATGAACATTAACAGAATGAACAGTATGAAAAGAGTGGTATGAATATGCTAAGATATATAGTGTGAACACAGTATGAAATGTAGCGTTTAAGTTAGTCATGGATGTATTAGAGCTCTTATAATACATCGATGGTTACAGTATGAAATGTAAATGCTAAGAAATGCAAAGTAATAACAGCTTGAGGTATGATATTCACTGCATTTCCATATTCACTTTGTGCATGTGTGAATGCATAAGATAACATTAGGATGTGTATTTATGACCATAGAAGCACAAGAAAAATATTAACATACATACCGTGAATGTTACAGTATGTAACGTTAGCCTATGCATTCATATTTCTCGTAACTTATCCTAGGTTATGGGAACAGACAACAGAAAAACTGATTAATGCTGTCTCTGCCACCCCCCAGAAATGCTATTATATATATTGAATATAAAGTGTTCTCAACATAGTAACTGTAATGTGGACTGATTAATAAAAGAATGCTTGAGTGTTTAACTGCTGTTAAATGGCTAATGTAAAGTAAAACAATAGTCAGCTAGCATATAGTAACGTTCGATATTGCCGCCATCGCCTAGTGATATAAAGTAATATAATATAAATAAATGTAAAGTAGCAGACCTATAAATGATAGAACACAACAGTGATCAATGCACATTATGTGTTCATATTTACCGAAAATTGCTGTAACAGTAGTAGTCGCTGCTGCTCTGTCTCGCTAAAATCAGGTAGACAGCGCTGAGTGCAGATTTGTTTTGGAACTAAGCGAGCTACATGAACCACGTGATCGCGTGGCGGCGAGATCACAGAGTGTCGCAACTCTTATTATATGGCTCTGTGTTTAGCTCAGTGCTTTTTGATTCATGACACAAGATGTTTTGTAAACTTTGAGGGCTGCAAATGTAAACAAAACTCCCTTCCCCCCAAACTGCATAGTGCACCTTTAATGCTTCACTTCTTCATATATTAAATAATGAACTCTTAATAAGAGCTGTGGTGTGGTGTCAATGTGACTCATTTTCACATGCTCTGACCGAGGTCTGAGGTCCGACCCTTCTGCCTCCATGTGACTCACGAGAAATGTGATGTCACAGCTACACAACACATGTTTCCAAATAAGGACATATGGTATGAAAACTACAAGATAGATGATAACATTAAATATCAAAATATATCCTTTTTAGACCGGTGATCTAAAATATTCAATTAAATAAACTCCATAAATTTGTTGCCTTATTTCCAATTAGTGAAAAAAAGAAAGAAAACAAGTGTTGCAAGACTTTTATTACTTTTATATTGAAATGCATTCAACAGTGAAACCAGTTTTCTTTATACAGTGCATAGGTATTCCATTACAAGGCACCAAGGTTATTATAGTTAACTAAAAAGAAACTAAAAACTAAAAGTAGGTGTATAAAAAAAAAAAAAAAAACATTTGTTAATTGAAAAAAGAAAATATAATAGAATAAACTACAAAAAATAACCCTGGGGCACTAGGGTAAAACTGTATTATTTTCAGGCTGGGTGGTAGGTCCTCTAGGGGGCAGCATATCTGATCCACTATTCAGTGGTTTGTGAAACACTGACTGTGTTCACATGCACATTAAAACCCCAGGCAGATACCAATATGCCCAATCATCCCATTCCCAGCTAATAGCAGCATATAACCTATTCTGGTTTCTTAGTCAGGGTCTGGACTTATCCCGGCTACTGTGACCAGGAATACAGTGTTTATATGCACGATGCACCTATTCATTGACAGAATAGTTGAGTTTCCCAAATAAGATCAGTATGTTATTATTGTTAATGTAACTGTAAACGGGTCATTATATGAAAACGTGCCGTTTTGTGTCACTAACAAAATCGTTCTGTAAATCTGAATAAACAATAACACATTCCATATTTAGTTACCATGTTTCCTAACATAAAAACAAATACATATTTTACAACACTCTTTTGTGCAAAGCATCTTGCAATTTCTTAAAATGGCCCGTCCTCACTAAGTCATAACTTTTTATTTTTACTAGCTACTGAGGCGAAAAAAAGGGCAAACTATCATATACAAACTTTAACTTATAAAGTGTTGTTTTATTACTAATGAATGTGTAAAATGTTGGAGAAAAAAAAACGATTTAGTCAGTCTCCAGGTTGTCGTCAACCCTGTTACTTCAGATAATGGACTGTTCCTAAGGTGACATCATTACCAGGAAGTGAAAACATCGGTCTTCTTTTAATACATTTCTGAGTTATGTAATGTCTGACAGAAGGGAAAACGTGTATTTTGTAAATACTATTGGTAAGAACATTTTCATGTACATCATGAAAATGGTTGACAGAAAATGTTATTGGCAGCCATTATTAGCCATGTGGTAAAGTTCATGACACAAGTGTGTACATTAAAATCTTTGAAAGGATGTTTTACCCACTATCTCCCCCTAAAGATCTTCTGTTGACAGGCTAGCAGTAGCACTAGCAGAGCCAACACACATCGACAGATAACATTACGTTTGACGTTAGGGTTTCTAGTTAAGATGGCAGGATTCCGGATTCCTTCATAAACAGCTGGGTGAGATGAGTAGTAGTGGGGTGTGCAACTGTGCATACCCAAATTATTTTACATTGAAGTAAAAAGAGACCAAAAATCTACTGAAAGAAATTAGTGTATAATTATTTTGTTTTCATAAATAGTTCTTAAAAAACTGAAGATGCTGTGAAAGTGTTGGCAGACATTCATCCATGAAAAAAAAAATAACTAAATATTCTCACTTTACAAACACACCTACTGTAACAAGGGGGGGGGGGTTATCTTTAATAATATATCAGATTTGTTCTAAATATGGATTTATAACCGTTTCAATACAGGGTTGATGAAAAGCAAGATGGCCTGAGATGGCACAACACATTTTTCAGAGACGTAAGGATCTACTTCATCCAAAAAGGGGCTTAAAGACTTTAAAAATAGTACTTTGAAAATCAAACATTAAGAATGGGAAATGGCACATTTTCGTATAATGACCCCAAACACAAGCAGTGTGGCGCAGGGAGGTCAAAGTTATCTGGGTCGCTGGGTGGCGACTGCAATTGTATAATTGACCCGGTGTTGGATAAAAAGTCATCAAAGGTATCCGTGAACAGCAAAGCCAGTGAGGTGTTAAAAAGGCCCATGCACAATCTAAATCTGGTTGACATATGGAGGCTACGCAATCCTACCAACAGAGACTATTCTTTTTTTTCTCCAGTTCATAAATCCTATTCTAGGATTGATTTCATGTTGATAAGACTCTAAACTGATATCCAGTGTTGTGTCCACACAATACCATACTATCCTGATAAGTGATCATGCTCCCATGTCACTGGATATTAGATTCACTAGACATAGAAATGAACGCACCTGGAGATTTGACAACCCAATCTTAACACTTTCAATGCCGGAGCTCAGTGCGAGCTTTAGTGCTTCCTTGCCACCACCCACTTCAATGATAGAGCTCTCATATTTGCAAACGCATAAACTATGTCTTAAATTATGGCTATGTGTCTAATCTGGCCGTCGCTTATCGATGACTTGTTAGCAGTCAACATTGTCGAAACGGATTTATTTGTATTTTTTTATTAATCGGTTCATTTCCATTTTATACCATTTTGAAAAACTCGTTTTTTGAAAGTTTCAGGAACATAAAGATTCTGTGATGCACCCTTTACTGGAATATTTTAGCATACACAAAAACTGTCATTTTTCGGCCTTTTTTTTTTTATCCACTTTCTCTCCAATTTTTTTCTATATTTTCTCCCATCCCAATTTCGTATCATCCAATTCAACCCTCCCCTGTCACGAACGCTGTTTCTTGCCTCCCACAAGCCGGCTGCAATGTGGACTAAGTCATACATAGCACAAGTCCCCTCCGGTACTTGAGGTAACAGCAGTCGCATCTTTTCACCTGCGCAGCTCGATCTCTGTGTCGAGGAGTAACGCGTGGGAGGCTCACGCTGCCCCCGACACTTCCTGATTCTACTGCGCAGGCGCACCAACCGACTTGTAGGAGTCGCTTGTTCACAACGTCCGATCCCCACCCTTCAGTTTCCCTCCCCGTAATACGGCCAATGTGTATTACTGCGGACGACCAGCTAAACTGAAAACAATGTGGAGAGCTGGATTCGAACACGCGAATCCTAGCGTCTCCACACTGGTGGCGAGTGCCTTGCCCACTACACCACCTAGCCGCCCCATTTTTCTGCCTATTTATGAATAGTTTTCAAATAAACGCTAGATTATCGATAGTATGTGTACTTATGCACGCTATAGAGGCGGGCTGAAAAATTTATTCTCTCATTTCCTCATCAGCGATCACAGCCACACACACATATATATATGTGATATATCTGTGAAAAAAGCTCTTATTATCCTAAGACTGGTCAAATAAATTCCTTACCTAAGATCAGATGTTATCCAAAAAGATTATTCCAATTCCTGATCGCCATTCCAAATATCGATCACGCTTATTGATTAGTGTTGGGTCCTGTAAATACATAATCCACGCGTTTTCCGGGCCGGCGAGCACAATCGATCCTTCAGTTGGCTTGACGGAAAAGTTAAATGAGCAAACTGGCCACTCCCCCTGCATCAGTGTAAAGTAATGGGGTGCAGTTACACAGGGAGAGACGATAGGGGGCGGTATCTTCCCAATTGAGCTCAGAGAGACTCTGCAGCACTAACCCGAGGCTCGATTGATGAAATATGAATTCAAATCGCCAATAATATAAAAAAAAAAAAAAAAAAAAAAAAACGCTATATAGCGTCGGGGGCACTCAAAGGTCGGCATGAACTAACGACAAAACTCGTCCGTGGCACTCAATGTGTTAAGGCATTTCTCTCTGAATTAAACCTACGTACCTCAGCTAAATGGCGAGGCAGAAGCTGCACTGGAAAGGGACATCTCCATAGGAGAAATAGTAGAGGCAATTAGAGAATTCCCGAACAATAAAGCACCTGGCCCTGACGGCTTTACTGCAGAATTCTACAAGCACTACTCTAAGGAACTATCTCCGCTGCTGCTTCGTATGTTTAAACATGCCGCATCGGATGGTAGACTTCCTCAAACGCTGTATAATGCAAATATTTCATTAATTTAAAAAAAAGGACAGAGATGAGCTAGAACCATCATCCTACAGACCTGTGTCACTGATTCCAATTGAAACAAAGCTGCTTAGCAAGATTCTGGCCAAGCGGTTAAAAGTTCACATTCAGAAGATAGTGCACCCGGATCAAACAGGCTTTATTCCTAATAGACATATCTATTACAACTTAAGACGTTTATTCAATATACTTTATACTAAACACAATACAGAGACAGTTGTGATTTCAGTGGATGCTCAGAAGGCTTTCGATCAGGTCGAGTGGCCATATGGTTTCGGGAAGGTATTTATCGACTGGATACGGATTTTGTATGCTCATCCCACAGCAAGTGTAGTTACTAACCAGGATATTTCTTCTCAGTTTCCACTATACTGTGGGACAAGGCAAGGAGATCCATGCTCTCCTTATCTTTTCGATTTAGTCATAGAAACACTAGCTACAAAAATTCGACAACATCCTAGAATATCACCTGTCTCCATTAACACACTCAGTGCCAGCCATGTGGAGCGCTAAAAGCCTCCGTATGCCAGCGTCCACTTCAATGATAGAGCTCTCATATTTGCAAACGCATAAACTATGTCTTAAATTATGGCTATGTGTCTAATCTGGCTGTCGCTTATCAATGACTTGTTTGCAGTCAACATTGTCGAAACGGATTGTTTTTTTTAAATAGGTTCATTTCCGTTTTATACCATTTTGAAAAACGCTTGTTTTTTTTAAGTTTCAGGAAAATATAAAGATTCTGTGATAATCGCCCTTTACTGGAATACACATTGTAATTTTTCTGCCTATTTATGAATCATTTTCAAATAAACGCTAGATTATCGATAGTATGTGTACTTATGCACGCTATAGAAGCGAGCTGAAAAATCGATTCTCTCATTTCCTGATCAGCACACACACACATAGGGCACACGTTGATATCTCGGTGAAAAAAGTTCTGATTATCCTAAGACTGGTAAAAATGTATTCCTTACCTCAGATCAGATGTTCTCCAAAAAGATTATTCCAATTCCTGATCGCCATTCCAAATATCGATCGCGTTTATTGATCCGCTGGGTACTGGAAATAATATGTATTCCACGCTGTTTTGGGGCTCGGCAATGAATCCGATCCTCTCAGGTGACTTGCCCGAGAAGTAAAATGAGGAAGCAGGATTCTCCCCCTCCCCCATGTGTTTCATTCAATCCATTCCAAAGGGGTGCAGTACAACAGGGAGAGACGATAGGGGGTGGTATTTTCTCAATGGAGCTCAGAGAGAGTTTGCAGCACTAACGTGAGACTAGATTGATGAAATATGAATTCAAATCGCTAATAAAAAAAAAGCGAGATATCTCGTCGCTGGCACTCAGCGGTCGGCATGAACTAACGAGAAATCTCGTCGCTGGCACTCAAAGTGTTAAAGGGCAAAAGCATCATTTATCAATGTATGCAGACGACATTTTGTTATACGTATCTAACCCACAGGAGTCCCTTCCTCCAATTATGGAATTGTTTAATTATTTTGGCTTTCAGGTTTTCAAATTAATTGGGATAAAAGTGAATTAATGCCAGCCCAGTACAATTAAATAAGGATAGCTCCTCATTGAACTCTGTCCCCTTTAAGATTACCAAAGATAGATTTACTTACTAGGAGTGACCGTTACTAAAAAACCTGAACTCCTACTTGAAGAGAATTGGAAATTAAAAATAAAACAGTTGAAACAGAATATAGATTTTTGGAAGACCCTCCCATTGTCACTGGTTGGGAGAGTAAATGCTATTAAAATGGTGGTTCTTCCGAGATTTACATACATTTTTCAGTCAATCCCAGTATTCATACCACAGCGGTATTTCAAAAAGTTGGACTCGATTATAATCCCCTTTATTTGGCAGAATAAAGCTGCACGTATTAGCAAAAAACACTTCCAGACTTCAGATGTTACTACTGGTCTGCACATAAACAATATGGCTTTCTGGAGAAGTGCTAACCTTAACACTTTGAGTGCCACTCACGAGATTTCTCTGTTTTTTTTTTAGGTGGTTGCATGCCACTCATGAGATTTCTCGGAATTATTATTATTATTTTTTTTTGCGATCTGAAAAATTATTGCATCACCCGAGCCTACCCGAGTATAGCCGAGGGGCGCCGGCGATCACTGTGGAAAAAAGCGCCCCCTGTCGTCTCCCAGATGACATAAGTGATTTTGGAATGGACTCAATGAAAATGAATGGGGAAAAAAATCCGGTACTCCACATTTTCCAGTTCACTGATCCAGCCGGGGTTACTAGAGTTCATTCTGGAGCCTCAAGAGCCCCGCGGATCATGGAGTTCTACTGTATCGCGTTGGATCCATACACGTATCGATTTTTTCGAATGGTGATCAGGAATTGGAATATACCAGTTGGATACCATCTGATGTCAGGTAAGGACTCTATGTTATCAGTGGTAGGATAATCAGAGTAAGTTTGATGAAGTTATAAGCTGTTTTGTGAAATGTCTTCTTTCGGTTTCACTGTAAAAGTCCGTGAGGAAATCAACGGAGCGATTATCAGTGCGCGGCCGTAATGTGCGTGCGTGCACGTATAATATTGATCATCTAGCGTTTATTTGAAAACGATTCATAAAAAGGCCGACGAATATCAACGTTGTGGAATATTCCACTAAAAGACGATTTTCATAGAATGCTCCAGAATGAGCTGTTTTTTATATCAAAACGGGGGCTTTTCTAACTGCTCTGAAACGGCAACGACGCGATAAAAAAACAATCTGCCTTCACAGCACTGACTGGAAAATAGTCTTTGATAATGCGATGGGCAGATTAGACACATAGCCATAATTTAAAACATAGATTAGGCGATATTAACGTTAACATTGGCGCCGATGGTGGCATTCAAGCGGTAAAACGGAAAACCAGGCGTGGCGCTGAAAGTGTTAAGGAGGGCATGGAGGAGGTCACTCCTGCATGGCTCTCAATGGAGCGAGCAGCCTGTCAGGGAACCTCTCTCCTAGCCATTTTTAATAGCCCTGTCAAGATAAACAAATCACTATATGAAGGGGATTTTATAGTACATAGCTCCTTGAAGGTATGGAAACAGATTAAAACATACTTGAAAGCTCCAAATATGTATACAGACACTCCAATCGGTAATAACCATGGCTTTAAGCCATCCACTATGGATCAAGGGTTTGCACAGTGGAAGGTGTGCTTGAAGGACTTGTAACAAGGGGGCCAGTTTTTATCATTCGAACAACTGAGGGTCAAATATGATTTACCGTCGACACATTTTTTCCGCTATCTACAGATACGGAACTTCGCAATGACTCATGTAGATACATGGTTAGACATTCCTCAGCATCAAGCACTGGAAACTATAATTAATGTTAGACCAGGTAGTAAAGGGGCGGTGTCAAAAATATACCAGACACTTTTCAATCAGATAATAGTTAGCACAGAAAGATATAGGACTGAGTGGGAGTCAGAACTGGGGATACCCCTCAATGAGGAATTCTGGGAAACGTGTCTTACAAATATTCACAGGTGCTCTGTAAATGTTAGAATTAACTTGATTCAATTTAAAGTGATACACAGGTTGCACTACTCAAAGGTGAAAGTGAATAAGATGTATCCTAGCGTATCAGCATTGTGTAACAAATGTAAAAATCAAGATGGTACACTACCCTTACACATCAACTCTGGTCTTGTCCCAACTTACACATGTTCTGGTCTGATATATTTGACTTTTATTCAAAAGCTTTTAATAAACAGTGGGAACCCTGACCCTTAGTGGCCATTTTGGGCTCTAGCGACGATGCTACTCTGTACTCTGGCAATGAAAAATGGCCAATATATATAGGTGCTGTGTTGACTAAAAAGCTCATCTCGAGACTCTGGAAGTCTGATGCAGCACCCTCAATAGAAATGTGGATGAGAAGGGCGGTCAGGTGGCGTAGCGGAGATTGCGTTCGTCACCAACGCCGGAGACGCTGGATTCGCCTGTTCGAATCCAGCTCCCAGCTCCGGCGTTGTCACCAGCTTGGCTGGCCGTTCACACTAATACAATTGGCAGTATTAGAGGGTGGGAAAGCTGGCGGGGTGGGTCCGGGTCGTTGTAAACAGCGACTCCTACAGTTCGGTCGGGGCGCCTGCTCAGCACGGATAGGATCTAGGGGGGGTAGTGTGATCCTTCCACACACGTTACACCCTCTCAGTGAGAGTCCGCGCTGCCAGGTGAAAAGAAGCGGTTGATTGGCTAGACGTGTGTCGGAGGAAGCACGTGATAGCCTCCACTCTCCCAGACCGACTGTGGGGGGTAAGTGCGCAGCGACCAGGAAGGGGATTGGGAATTGGCATAACGACTAACATTGGGATGGGAGAAAAATCGGAAAAAGGAGGGGGGGGGGGGGGGGGGGGGGGAGAGCAAAAAAAGAAAAGAAAAAAAAATGTGGATGAGAGCTGGGTGAGACCCTCTACTTAGAGAGGCTTAGATTAAAAAATACAGGACGGAGAAGGGTGTTTGATAAGACATATGGACCGGTGTTGGATTACTTGAAGGGTCTGAGGGAGGATGAAGATGATATAAGTTCAAAGTGTTACTCTTATTTAGAGCTGCCGCGGTATTGATGTTTTCCTTACCGCACAAATTTGCTAAATATTTCCTACCGCCGCGGTATTACCGCACACACACACAAAAAAAAAAAGGTGAATGCATTTTTTTTTGTAGTCTACTCTTTATAGCATATAGCCTGCCTCTAGTCTAAATGTCTATCTTTAGAGGATGACTTTGCAGCATGAATATTGTTTGGGATTCGGCATGCACGCATTCGCTATTAAAAGTGAAACACGGATTCGAAGTCTCCCCTCTGTGTCGCGGGCAGGTGTGGTAGCGGCGCGCCCGCCGGTTACCCCCCCCCCCGACCCTTTCTTATTATTATTATTATTATTATTATTATTATAACGTTACTACTTATGATTACAAAGGCATTCGTTTTGTGGCATTGACGTTATATAGTTACACGTTCGTATTTACCGGACCATAGCAAGGCAAGCGTTACTCAATTCATATCTTAGTTCCTTTCTTTGCTCAGAGCGTGCCGAGTTGTACCCATTCTGCGGTCTGTTAATAAAGTTTTCAATCAGACAAGTGTATAGAACGAAGGGCTTTTATTATAACATTTCGTTGCAGTAAAATCATTATGCCTCGTTCCCTGAGGAGCGACGGTAATCGACTCCGGACTCCGGTGGGAGCTAACGTACTATTAGCCGTGTTGTGACTGAGCTCTGATCAATGGCTGAGATTCAGGAAGTAAAAGCACTGCAAGATGCTCCAAAGTGTGACGCGTCTCTCTTCTGACCAATCAGTGGTCTGCAATGTTTCACGTGACTTTTCTGGTACCCAATAGGGTCGCTTGGAACCTCGATAGAGGAGTAGGGTATATCTGCAGAGCCGCAAGCCCAACGAGAGGAGAAACTTTATTTATTATTATAAAAAAACAGCTGTGATGCGGTATTCAGCCTACACTTGCGGTGGACGTGATGTAACAGCGATACCGCGGTAATGCGGTAATCGCGGCAGCTCTACTCTTATTACAGTAATGTCTGAAGGTATATTCTCCGTTTGGTCTTGGCTTTTTGCCTTTTTCTAATGCTTGGGTCTTTTGGTCTCTTTCTTATTTTCCAGCAAGAATCTAGCTTATTTAACTATCCTGTTTATTTGTATGTATAAATCCACCAAATGAAAGAATGTTTATTTATTTTATTTTTTTTATCTTTTTTGTTATATGCCACTGTAAAATTGTTTTTGAACAAGAAGAAAAATAAGATTGCTTGTGTGCATCATTATGGAATGTAACTAAAGTAGGGATGCTCGATATTGGCTTTTTTACCGATACCGATATTGTCCAACTCTTAATTTCCGATACCGATATATGCAGGGTTTCCCCCCCAAAAAACGGAATATTTTCAGGTAATTAACATTACATATCTCTTGTCGTGTAATTAACACAACATTATGCATACTTTGACAATAAATAAAATAATAATTTGTTCTTACTTGCTTGCCTGGGTAAAAAAAGTGTTTTTTTCTTTTTTTGAAAACCGATACAGATATTTTCCGATATCACATTTTTAGGCCAATATCGGGCGATAATATCGAACATCCCTAAACTAATGTGCAATAAAAAATACGTATAAAAAAATTAAAAATAAAGTTCTTAGCTGGCCAGGCTGCGTAAAGATTTTCCCTAACACACTTTCAGTTCCGTGTTCGGGTTCCGCGATCTGATTGGCCACTGACGTTTCTCTCAGCGCCAATCGCGTTACGCCTAGTTCTGCCTCTAACAGCCTGCTAGCTAGCTAACGCCTAGTTCTATCACTGGTTAAGTTTGGCAACTCTTTCGAAGTTGGTTAAGGTTAGAGTTTGGAATCAGGGCTGGTGGTCTATCGCCCTGCTCTAAACCAAACTCTAACCTTAACCAACTTCGAAAGAGTCGCCAAGCTTAACCAGTGATAGAACTAGGCGTAACGCGATTGGCGCTGAGAGAAACATCAGTGGCCAATCAGATCGCGGAACCCGAACGCGGAACCCGAACGCGGAACTGAAAGTGTGTTAGGGAAAATCTTTACGCGGCCAGGCTGGGGAACATTTCTGTGAGGATCACAGCGGCCTGCTTGCTGCCCTTGTCCAGGGGGTTACTCGGGGGGGGGACTGGAGACCGTAGACGTGGAACCCCTTTTCTGTCTGACTCTGAACCCATACGGGTTGTGCGATCCTTTGCTGCGGTTGGTAACTTTTGAACGCTCCTCCGTGTTCAGCTTCTTCTGCAGGCGGAGGGCCAACTTCCGGTCCTCCTGCTCCTGCCTGCTGAAATGCTCCTGATGGGTGAGCTCGTGCAGGAGCATCATCTCCTCCGAGCCTCCCGCCGCAGTGGACCGAGTACACAGCCGCTTAGCCTCCTCTTCATTTGTCTCTGAGCGCTTTCTCTTAGTCGAGGTCAAGGCTGGATGATTGGCTGGAGACTCTGATGCGGCTGTGGTGTCCGACTGTGGCCTGCAGGTCTGTCTAGCGTAGTAATCCAGCTGGGGCATCAGACAGTCCGTCGGCTCCATGGGGGGCAGGGGGCTGAACGGTGGGTGTAGGATGTTCTCCTACAATATTGCAAAAATAATAGACACTCAGAATGTTGCTCAACTATCAGCTAACGGAAATAAACTCAAAGAACAAGTTTATGTCCAAGCTAGGCAACTTGAGCTATAAACTTTTACGGAAACTATGCGGTTTGGTGTTGCAATGCCTCATTCAAGCCACACTTCCACACGCTTAATTATCAGTAACAGTAACAATGCCCGATGAAATAGGCTATACAGAAGCATAACCTACAAATCACTAGTAAACATTAAATTACAACTGTCATATAATGCCAGTTAAAGATAGAGTACAATGATGTTAATTCAGTCAGAACTATGCTTATGGTAGAATGGTAATGTCAGGAAGGTCATCTTCCTTTGATTTGTTATAAGGGTTTTTTAGTGCACCCTCTGAGCACAGCAAACTCTCAGTATGCTGAGGGGGCATGGCCTTCTGGTCATTGAAAGGAGATCAAGTTACTATTATAATACACAAAGCTCTCAAATGTAAATACATTCATGGGACGAGTGTGATTAGTTACTATGGGAGATTAAAATTGACGAATGTGCTACCAGGTGATGCATACATAGTCAGTTGCACATGTTTTTGAACCACTAAAGAGACAAAGAGACATGGACAGGGAGACGCACCCCATTAGCCATAAAGCTGGAACTGGAGTCTGGAGTGCTGTGTTTAGGGGGAATAGGACATAGGAATCTGAAAACACAAACATATACACACACACACGTTATCCATAGTATTCCATTACATCATTATCAGATATCTGGGCAGGCAAACAACAGGTGATTGCAATCAAATAACTCATCAAACAGGATGTGACGGCTGCGTGCCGCACCTGCACATGTTAAGTTGTTCCCTCACCCTTATTGTTTGGTTTAGTTAAACTTCTCTCCCTTAGTTGGTTAATGTTTGTACAGGTTTACATTCATGATGCATACACAATTTCTATTTCACATGACACACGACACGTAGATTTGCGTACCAATATCCATTGTTTATTAGCTGTTCTGACTTAAATGTTTTACGTTTGAGTGCATGCATCTTAATTCTTGTCGGTCAATCGCATTTGATATATTTGTTCACGTGAATTGTTTGTTTTCTTTGAGTGTCAGCAGCCACTCAGTCCTCCTGGCAAACAGAGCAGCTGTGACCGCTCCATCCTAAATAGCGGGATGGGGGGTGGTGGACCGAACCAAGTCGCAGGAGATGTCAGGGGGGGTTCATTGTCTTGTGATTTAGTTAGTTATATGTATTTCTTTATTACTTAAAGGTGAACTATTTTACTATTTCTTTCACTATTTGGGCACTTTTACACAATTCCTGTGAGTCTATGTTTTTTTTTTATATAAATCATTGTTTTGTATTTCTAATCAAGTACTCAAAAACAGCATTTTTCTACCTCAAGATCTTAAGCCATTCTTTCGCCTGCATTCTTTCCCCAATACATTTCCAGTTCCGCGTTCGCCTTCTGCGCTCTGATTGGCCACGGACGTTTCTGGTCATGTGACATGTGCGCCCAATCGTGTGACGGCAAGTTATTTCGACGGTTAAGCTTAGGCACTCTTTCGAAGTTGGTTAAGGTTAGAGTTTGTCTTAGAGCATGGCGATAGAACACCAGCCCTGATTCCAAACTAACCTTAACCAACTTCGAAAGAGTCGCCTAAGCTTAACCAGTGATAAACTAGGCGTTAGGTAGGTTGCATGCTGTTAGACCGGGAAATGGGCAAAGACACAGCTCGTCACGCAATTGGGCGCACATGTCACATGACCAGAAACGTCAGTGGCCAATCAGATCGCACCAGAAACATCCGTGGCCAATCAGATCGCTGAACTGGAAATGTATTGGGGAAAGAATAGTCGCCGCAAGGGCTCCGGTTCAAGCTCCAGCTCCGTTCTGAACCTTGGTGCTCTCTGGCGAACCACCCCGCGTTTACACCCATTTAAGCAGAACCAACATTCCACCGTCTCCGTCATCAACGTCAAAATACTTCCCAAAGGTCAGTGAATACCACAACCACTACACCAGAGGAAGCTCAACAAATCATGTTAAACCCAGATTCGGCTCAAACAAGGGACTAAACACGTTTCGCAATTATGCCACAACAATGTGGAACGCCCTACCCAAAGCTGTAAAGGAATGTGAATCCCTGCCCACATTCAAAACCGCTCTTAAAGAGCACCTACGGGAGGCTGCAATTCGAAACTGGCCACCGTAAATGCCCAAAACCCCCACCACCTCCTAATAGACAGTCTCCTCACCACCGCATGTATATATTCCCTCCCCGCCGTATGTATATTTCCCTCCCACCCCCTCCTAATGTACAGTCCCCTCCCCATCATATGTATATACTCTGTCAGGATCTAAGGGTAACAGTACTGTATATTTGAATACCGTTATGTCACAAATGTATCAGTACTAAATACCTATATGTCCCTATGCCATAAATGTCATGTATGTTGTGTATGTCATAAATGTCTATATGAATTGAAAATGGGGGACCCTGATGGAAACAAGACAAACGTCTTTCTCAGGTCTGCATCCCCTTAACAATTGTATGTATTGAGCCGTACTGTATTGTACCCATTCTGCAATCTGTTAAATAAAGTTTTCATTCATTCATTCATTCAACGGGGGCGTTACCTAGGCGGAGGTAGAAATAATGCGTGGAGAGCGAGACTCAACGCGCGAGCATACACACAAAAGCACACACGCACTTGTATACGTTTGAAATTAATCGTTCCAGCAAAGTAGGCTTCTATTATTCTAATTACTGTTTTAATGGGTATCATAGTATTAAGTCCTACTGTAGAACATGACATTAGCATGACATCTGATTTATTAATGCCAATACTAAAAAAAAATTGGGACAAACATGTAAATGATGGATTAGTCACTCAGTTTTAACATCCGACTGATTAGCTCAGCTCGTTAGTCCACTGGCTGAGGATCCTATGGTCACAGGGTCAAATCACTCTTGGTTCCAAAATGTTTTACGTTGAATTAATTTATCCACTCTGGTTGGATGGTGTGTATGTATATATTGTGCTGTATAATGACAATTTGAATCGAATCTCATTTTGAAATCGCTACCTGTTGAGTGGATCAGCATGGTGCAATGCAATCACCTCCGAAGCCGTCTGCCACTGTCGTGTCCATAGGCAGCGTAGCAATTTCAAAATGAGATTCGATTAAAATGTATTGACATTATACAGCACAATACATACATATACACCATCCAACCAGAGTGGATAAATTAACACTTTGATCGCCATGGTTAAATTCATAATTTACCATACCTCGCCATCTCTATTTGTCTATGGAGAAGTTCCCCTTCTTTGCAGGGCTATAACTTTTTAAATTGTATTGCTAAATTGACATTATTATGGCCCATTCAATGTCCTATATCTATCTATCTTTTTCATTCACATATTCATACTAAAATACGGTCTAAAGTATAAGTATGTTTTTATCGTTTTCTGCAGCTTTCTCCAGAACTTGATTTATAGCCCTAAATGCATTATATTGATGATCAAATACAGTTTTGTAGGAATCTGTGCGAGATAAAAAATTTCAACTGGATGTGCTTCTAGAATGATCTACGTATGATCTGATGATGACCGGATGGGCGGGGGGTCGTTTATAATTCCGTGGGCAACGTTATATCATTAATCTAGTGTGGGTGATATGATCATCAGAGCAGTTAGTAAAGAACACGTTGGAAAATAACGCTGGATCTTACCGTATCTTCCTCACGCCGTTGGGCGATGAGCGTGGAGCAGAGATATTCCTATTATGGGATGTATAAATACCCGATCCATTTCCAGGTTGTATAATAATATATACGTCCAAATCATGTTGTTTGTCGAGTTATTTGCACCGATCAGTGTTCACTGTGTCAAGATGGAGTCCTGCTAATGATAGCGAGTGCCCGGATGAAATATGGGTGAGCACCACTTCATCCACATGACTTCCTGTTGGGCGATCTGCCGATCGGCCACCAGATGGCGCTCTTGAACCGTTAGAGAGTTGAGTGGAGCTCAGCAGTATATCTCAGGTCCCCGGGGGAGAAATATGATTGTGATCACAGATTTTTGAAATATTGATATCAAAGACGTGTTACGGCGTCTTCGGCATGGCGGGGAATGACGAGTTTCGGCGTTTTCGGCGATTAAAGTGTTAACTAAACGTTAAAAAAAAAATTTAAAAAAAAAATTTAACCAAGAGTGATTTGAACCTGTGACCATAGGATCCTCAGCCAGTGGACTAACGAGCTGAGCTAATCAGTCGGATGTTAAAACTGAGTGACTAATACATCATTTACACTTGTGCCAATTGCGTTTGTCCCTAATTCTTTGTATTGGCATTAATAAATCAGATGTCATGCTAATATGTCAGGTTCTACAGTAGGACTTAATACTATGATACCCATTAAACCAGTAATTCGAATAATAGAAGCCTACTTTGCTGGAACGATTCATTTCAAACGTGCGCTCGTGCGTTGAGGCTCGCTAAGCCTTTCTCCCACGCATTTCTGGAGCATTTCTTTATCCACTCTGGTTGGATGGTGTATTGTACTTGTGCTGTATAATAACAATACATTTAAAGGAAAACTCCAACATTTTGGGAAATTAGCTTATGTGGCTCCCTGGATCTGGTAGCACTCATGAGGCTTAAAGCATGCCAGCTTCATACTTCCATCTCCCGACAGTCGGGTTTGCCCCCCGCCCCCCCCAAAAAGCAATACCTGTGCAAATTAATCTTAAAGACTATTCAATACCTTTTAAGGCCTTAAATTGAGAATTATGAATTTAATACTTTTTAATAACCTGCAGAATATAAATGGTAAATGGTGCATTTATATAGTGCTTTTATCCAAAGCGCTTTACAGTTTTTGTTCCTCACACAAATCCACTGTTTATAAAGTCTCATGTTATGAAATTATTTAGTTTATTATAAAATTATGCAAATAATGTACAGAGCTAAAGCAAAGTTACACCCGGACTATGTGCAAAGGTTGTTTTCAATACATGAAAGAAAATATGATTTGAGAGACATTTGTAAATGTACTGTTCAAAAAGCTAAGAAAGGGATTAAAAGGAGATGTATTTATATTGTTGGGGTTAACTTGTGGAACAATGCTGATATACTGAGTCATTCGCTTTTGGTTAAAAATAAAAGTTTGTATAGCTATTTTTGAAGATTACAAATGTGAATAATTCTTGATTTAATTTTTTTTCTTTTTTTAAGAATTTAGAACAGGCATGAATAAGCATTATACAATTATTATGTACCTTTTCAGTCACTGCCAAATCAAAGATTGTTGAATGATTGTGCATATTGTATTGTGTGTGTTTACTGAATAATAATACTACTACTATTACATTCACACACACCATGCAAGGTGCCAACCTGCTCATCGGAAGCAATTAGGGGTTAGTGTCTTTGCTCAAGGACACTTTGACAAGCTACCCTGGAGTAGCGGAAATCAAAGCGAGAACCTTCCGACTACCAGACGACTGACTGCTCTACCTCCTGACCTGATGGGCTGACCTGATGGACTTTAAATAGTGCCAGGTAGTGGCCGGCAATGATCGAATAACTGATATTTGGTCATTATATTATCGATAATCGATATTTGGTTATACTATTACTATATTATATGTGGTGTTGCCAGACATCCTGCTGTGCAGGTACTTTATTGTATCTTTTATATTGTTTATCTCCTCTTTGGAGTCAGTTGCATCATGTCTGTATGTATGTGTCTGTAATGGGTGTAAGCCCAAGACAAATTTCCCAGCTGATGGGACAATAAAGTGACTCTTGACTCAAACATTTTATGGCATCACATCCCCCCCACATCCCTGGTCAAAACTAACAATGATGTCACCATTACGATGTAGCACAGGATCACCCCTCCCTTGCGTGGCTGCAGAAATGATGACTGCTGAAACAGACATACTTCTCTATATCTCCAGTGTTGGCCTTTAATTTATTCTTGGCTGGGGTGTTCTTGGCTGGGGTGTTCTTCTGTAAATCTGAGATAGTGCTAGAATTCTGGAAGAGGAAGAATAGGAAGAGCAGAACGAAGAGTACAAACTCAAATTAAAAACAAGGTAACTGAACATGTTGTCCCCCTATACATCACCCTTTGGAACATGTACAGTACATGTACGTAGATCATGGTAGAGGCAAATATGGCTGGATAAATATTTAAACATTTAATGTTTTTTTCTGCCAATCAGTATAATTTTGTAAATGCAGGAACATAGTGACAAGTGAGCAGCCTCTGCTTCACTGAGCAGCCTCCCGAGTCCTCAATATCCTATCAACCTACCAGCTTACTGAGCAGCTGGTCATTATACGTAGTGTTGTCACAATACTGGAATTTCTAACTTCGATATGATACCTTGAAAAGTATCGATATTCGATACCATTATTTTTAATCTTAACACTTTGGTTGCCTTGGGTTAAATTAATGATATACCATAGGTTGCCGGCTCTATTTGTCTATGGAGAAGTACCCCTTCTTTGCATGGCTATAACTTTTTAAATTCTATTGCTACATTGCCATTATTAGGGCCCATTCAAAGTCCTATATGTATTGTTCATTGTGTAGCAACGTTAAACTTTTTCATTCACATATTCATAGTAAAGTATGGTCTAATGTATAAGTATGTTTTCATCTCTTTCTGCAGCTTTCTCCAGAACGTGATCTATAGCCCCAAATGCATTATATTGATGATGCAATACAGTTTTATGGCAATCAGCGCGATAAAAAAAATTCCAACTAGACGTATTTCTAGAAGTTACTACACGTCATCTGATGTTGACCGGATGGGCTAGGGGGCGTTTATAATTCCGTGGGCAGCGTTATACCAATCATCTAATGTGGGTCAAATGTTGATAATAGCAGTTAGTATCGAAGACGGTAACGTTACACCAGCGTTTCCGTTAGCCGGTAATTACCGGTTTTTGACCGGCAAAATCTGTTGAAGTCCGACTTATTTAATATCTCCGGTCTTAATGTCCGGTGAAAATAATTCCCTGAGTCTAAGCACAATTTGATTATTTGAATTGTATTAAAATAGGCTAAAATTAAATAGCCTATGCGATGAACGAAACGATCATTACATTTGTTTCCTCGTTGCTTCTAATAATGACAACGACGTTGTCAGCGAGAGCTTAGTGCTGGGTGTGCGAGTGCATGTGAAGCTGCAGAGCCAGAGAGGCAACGGCACAATGCAGTATTCCATCAGTACTCCAATTCGGCCATTTTCAGCCAATGTTGGGTGGGGGGCGCTGTTGTGCGGTTCCCAGAAAAGAGCCAATAACAGCTGAATGAGCTTCTCTGCAGCGCCATACTCTTTGCAAATAAGTTGTTGCGAGGTGGAGAGAGTCGTCACGCAAACCACGATAATGTTGCCGCCTCTCTGCTTTCTCAGTTCTTCGCTTGATATAATTAATACAAATGTCCAATATAACGGAATTCGTTAGCTCATAAAAATGTGATTATAAGTTTAGTGTCGGACCGACTGCCCACATACGCGGTCTATTTTAGTTCAAGTCAGCAGCAGCACGGAGTATCGAGGGACTTATTTTATTTGGAATATATTAATTAATGACTGTATACGCAAAAGTAGCCTAGTTTTAAGTAATAATATTATAAATCTACATGCCTTGAGGATGACATTCTTTATTCTAAACTATGACCGGAATTAATCTCATTTGTCCGGTAGATTGAAATCTTGCAGGTCACGGAGACCGACAACAATTTTTTCTAACGGAAACCCTGCGTTACACGCTGAAACTCACCCCAGTCTCCGCGCGCCGTTGGGCGATCATCGTCGAGTTGAAATCTTATCATTATGGTAGGGGTGGACGGTATGGTCTAAAATTTATATCACGGTATAATTTGAAGCATAGATGGTAACGGTATATATCACGGTATCATCGTTTTTGATAAAAAAAAATTTTTATTTTATATAATTTTTTTTATTTTTTTATAAAATATATATATTATATAATTAGACTTGTACTTGTATTATCTGCGAGACATCGCCACCACGCAACAAGCTCCACTGTCTGTGTGTACTCTAGTAGCCTCCAGCTACGGCCAGGATTCTCCGGAGCTGCACCTGGACCTATACTCGAGTAGCCTCGAGCAGAGCTACGGCCAGGATTCTCCGGCGCTGCACCTGGACCCTATTGTATTGGTACTAGGGGTGGGACGATACATCGATCCAGATCGATACATCGATGTAATTATCAACAATCGAATCGGATCGATGCAATGTAATAAGATCGATTCATATCGATACTCTTATTTTGAAAATCCTGTGGCGAGTCTCATATCCGCCCAAGAACAACAGCAGTAGCTCCGTGTGTGTAGACGTTACAGCATAGCATTCTCCCTTTCTGTGTGTGTGCGCGCGTCTTTGGAAAGACCAGATGAGGTCAGAGGAGTTTGATGTTTAAATGTTATTTAAACATAAACAATATAATACATAATAAATGTAGGCCTATACATGATCATGCAACATCAACAAATTGTTGTAGGAACGGTTTGGGAGAGGGAGGGGTTTTAGGTTGAGTTTTGAGTTCCAAAAAATGGAGCTTAAAGTTTAAAGCTCAATATATCAAAACGTGGCACTTTACAGTGAACAGGAGGTCTATTTGTATTAAAAACAATAGATTGATTTTCCTTTAAATGTCTGGAAGAGCTCAAAAATACAAATGTCAAATGATATTTTCGTTACCTTTTTTTAGTTGATCTAAATGTTACTGATTGTGTTAAATGGGCATATGATATCATCTCATATCGATTGCAGGCACCTGAATCTAATCTAATCGTATTGTATCGTGAGAGACTTTGTGATATCGGCAAATATCGTATCGTTGTCCAAAGAATCGATATCGTATCGTATCATGATGAAACTGGTGATTCCCACCCCTAATTGGTACTATAACGTTAGCAAGCCCTCAGCTCGAATACGCATCGAATCAGTGTTATAAGACATTGATATCAGGAGCTATCTGTAGCTACTGCTAGCCGGATATATAACGTTAATACAACGCCTCAGTGAATTATTTAGTTCAATGGGACATTTCGTTTTGAACGGTGAACTAACTTGCGCTAACGTGAGCTAACGGCTAACGGAGCTATCATACACGTCTACTCTCTACTAGACTTGATGGAGCGTTTGTTGATGTCAGGAGCTATCGGTAGCTGGCCGGCTAGATACCGTTCGGTTAGACAATGCCCCATCATGTATTAAACTAAAAGTGAATAGTTGACTGGGTCATTTTGTAACGGTAGCTAAGCTAACGTTAGCTCAGGGAGACGTCCCGTCCCACTAGACTACTAGTAGACCCGTGTTTACATGCGTGCGGGAGGGGCTGGCACGCCCACTGCGCGAAGCCTCCTAAATAACTTTTTCCAGTTCGCACATATCTATTATCTATGACTAATTCTATCTATTTTTAGGGGCAAATGCGAGTGAAATAGTCGCGCTGTGGTTACATGACGTCATTGCTATTTTAGAGCTGCACTACCGGTTATACGGTATAGTCAAAATCCATACCGTAGAGCAAATTCATACCGTTTATACCGTATACCGTTTATACCGTCCACCCCTACATTATGGGATGTAAATTTACCCGGTCCATCTCCAGCTTGTATAATGGTATATACGTCCAAATCATGTTGTTTATCGAGTTATTGGCAATCGATCACTGTGTAGTGTGACGAGCCAGAGTCGCAGGACCTATAGCGAGCGCCGGAAGTACTACGGTCGTCTAGGACAACCTCTATTCAACATCCTGTTTGGCGATTGCGCCGATCGGCCACCAGATGGCGCTCCTGAACCGCCAGAGAGCTCAGTGGGTCCTGCTGGTGGATCTCAGGCCAGCGGAGGGGACATATGAATCCGATCGCAGATTTTTGAAATATTGATATAAGGACGCTGTACAGCGTCCCCCGGCAACTTGAGCATGGCCAGCAATGACGTGAAAAGACGTTTCATGGCAGTCAAAGTGTTAAAGTGTAATTTTTATTTAAAAAAAAAAAATAACATTTAGCTTTTGTTGCTGGTTGATTCTCCTCGGCTTCTCTATGGTACTATAAGAGAAGAGAAATATAACACTTATAAACCCTTTGTTTCTCTTTAGATCAGACATTTAAAAATAACAAAATTATCTAATCAAATCTTAGAAATTAAGTAAAGTTAATAGTACTGCGTGTTAAGCATAACAGCATCTAAGTTAATTTACTTCTGACCATTATAGTCAAAGACAGTATTTTCCTATGAGGCTAGCATCATTGGCGTTCAGTTACATCTATATTGGCCAACGTTAGCCAGCGGCAGCTACTACCCCACGAACTGCCAGCCAGCTGGCTACCTTTAACAACAGCCATCTAGCCAGCCACTGCACTACGAACTGCTAGCCAGCCGGCTACCTTTAATTCACAATACAACAGCCAGCTAGCCAGCTAGCCAGCTACTGCACTACGAACTGCCAGCCAGCTGGCTACCTTTAACAACAGCCATCTAGCCAGCCACTGCACTACGAACTGCTAGCCAGCCGGCTACCTTTAATTCACAATACAACAGCCAGCTAGCCAGCTACTGCACTACGAACTGCCAGCCAGCCAGCTGGCCACCCCAATCCACAGCACAACAGCCAGCCAGCCAGCCATACAAAATACGGTCTCAGCCAATCACACCGATTTGTACAGTTAGTTAGCTAGCCACTCTATTGCGAATTAAAAAGGTAGCCAGCCAGCACAGCCCATATTAGCTAGCTACAGCGTTAGCCAACGGAAGAACGGTAGCTATCTAGCCAACAGCTGCAAAAATGAACGCCAATGATGTTAGCCGTTGATGTATTATGAGCCATCAGTAGCTAGCCAGCTAGATAACGTTAGACAACGCCTGGTGTATTAAACTAAAGTGAATAGTTTACTGGGCCATTTTGTTTAATGCTTCAGTGATTGCATGTTTACATTGCACTACTTTTATTGTCTTTTATACCTATTCTTATGTCTGCAATGTATGCATTGTTTTTTTTTATTCCGTCAATCTGTATGCTGATTTTGTGCTTATGTTCATTTTATACTATATAGTTATTAATATTTATTATTGTAGAAATGTGCATTGAAATGACATTGAAAATGAGGGTGACCTCAATTGTCTTCGAGTATAAATAAAGGTTGATGATTATACCTCCTAGTCCCGTCAACCTACCAGCTTACTGAGCGGCCTGGTCAGTCATTATACCTCCTAGTCCCGTCAACCTACCAGCTTACTGAGCGGCCTGGTCAGTCATTATACCTCCTAGTCCCATCAACCTACCAGCTTTTCGCTGAGCAGCCAGGCCAGTCGTTCGTCATCCTCCAGCTGTCTCTCCTCATGCCTCCTCCTCTCCTGTGCCAGGCACTCCTCCTCCTTAGATAGGAGGCGTTGGATGTACTCCTCACTGGCCTTTCTCTCTGTGTCCTCCAGAGCTTGCTTCTCTTCAGCAAGCTGCCCGGGATGAAGAGAAAAAGATGATTACATGATTGCATCCGACTCGTCTTGTTCAAGTCAAACAAAGCCTAGGCCCTAGCTACAGAAGATGCTCAGCGGGCCTATCCCATTGGCTTGCTTTCAAATAGCTTAGAAATATATATTTATTCTTTATTTATTCATTTCTAGCTCTTACACAATCCCAGCTAAATTGTGGAAGGCAGTAGATACCACTAAAAACTAAAACACCATATCCTACCTACTCATGTGACGTGTCTAGTTTGAACAAAAGGACATAGAGATTTGTGCAGCTTTATATAAAGAAAAAAAACAGTAGGCTGCAGCTGGCCCCATTTTTTATTTTGAAAACTTTGGAGACAGGAGGTGATCTAGGGCCTCGTCTTGTTGTTATGAAGACTCTATAGATGCCATACACTGCTCTCCTTCACTTGACTCCTAGGATAGATGCCAATGCACTTCTAGCTATTGATACTAGAATCAACTGGGCAGGATCATTTGGACCCATTCTTCCAAAAGCATCCTCCATTTTGAAGGAAATACAATCACATTTTTTATCTAACCATCGTTTCTGGTATAAAATAATAAGTATGGAAGACTTGCCAATGTTCTTCCATTATATAAGGTTACCTTAATAACTATGGTCCTTTCTGGCAAACATTATGGAACCTTTGTGTCAATCTGGTTTTAGATCAAATCGTAGTTCAACACCCCACCCCAGGGTTCATATTATCAAAGTGAGAGTACTGATCTAGAGTCAGCTTCATTCTCATCAGTCTGCATAACGTCATGAAGATAACCGTTCCTGGTCACTGACCACAGATCAGCACTGGGTCCTGGTCTATAGTTGTTGTGGCTGTACTGCTAGTACGTACCTTGCTGATCTGGTCCTCGTACTCCCTCCTCACCTCCCCAGGCTGGGACACTTTGGCCATGGGCAAAAACACTGGAGGGAGACAGAGACACCGCAAATAAACCACAGAGAAAGCAGATCTGCCACAGACACTGCAGGGGGGAAGCTGCAAAAGGCCAATATTGTAACGTTGAGATGCTATGATCATGGCTGATTTATTCCTATTTATACGTGATAGTGTTATAAAACCAGCACTTTCCTTCAGAGTCAACCCACAGGTTAGCACGCCATATTCATTAGATGTGGAGTTTTAGCATCTAAAAAAAAAGTGTTTAACGTACATTTTTAGATAGAGTTGAAGCCTATGGAAGTAATTAATCAGTACAATATAGCTACAAAATATATCCACCATGGAAAAGACAAAAACAGACAGATATAAATTCCTGTCAAAGCCAAGAAATGTCAAGAAATAATTGTAGACCTATCCTTTAACCATTTCACTGCCGCATAACCGTCGGTAGTGTGATAGTAAAGGGTTAACCTTCTGTAGTGTGGCAGTGAAAGGGTTAAAGCACCAATAACACCGGTGTTTATGAGACATGGTTGATCGGGTTCAGATATCTCCAGCAGAAGTCCAGTGACATTTCAAGTTTGTGTCTTGCCTTCATCGTGACGCACGCCATCACCAGTCTCCTTCCTACCTTCCTCCTCGTCCTCTTCCTCCTCCAGGCCCAGCAGCCGGCGCCGGCACTGCGCGGGGAAGGCCGCCTGCACCCGGGTCCACAGCTCGTGGTCCACCAGCCCGGTCTTGTCCCGGCTCTGCTTGCGTGCCCAGCTGGACACCCTCTTGCGGCACAATGGGCAGCACATCTTGACCTTGTCCACCGTGTCCAGGAAGCAGGGCTTGCAAAACGTGTGGCGGCAGGGCAGCGTCACCGGCTCCAGGAAGATCTCCAGGCACACAGTGCACACGCAGTCGTCCCGGGACAACGCTCCCATCTCCCCCCCGGTCGATGCGCCCGACGCCACGGTGGACACCTCCACCTGGGACACCGGTGGCATCCTTCTTCCACCTTAAAGGGGAGATGAAGCGTTAAACAATATGAGCCTAGTTTGTTTGTTGTGTACCTTGGGTAAGACATGGTCCTATAATCAAATGTGAAATCCTGCTTATTTGTCTGAAAACTCAAATGTAATTTCCCCGTTTTTGCCATGGGCGCCGCCATTTTAGATTTAGCTGGATGGTGACGTCACGGTGATGGTTTGGGCTGGGTCCCAGTTTATAGTGCTGGTTAGATAGCTACGTAAATATGGAAAAGTGGGATGTTTTTTATGCTGCGCTGTGACAGCACTCCATCGTGACAGCCAGCTGAAGCGCGTGGGAACAAAATCAAGACACATAATAGATTGCAAAAAGGTGGCCCACGCTCTCATCTATGCCTGTGAATATTGTCACGCAAATCGGAATCACAGCGTTTTTAAAAATCACGTTCACCCGTTACTTGCCCTTCTGCTCTACGGAAGGTTTCTGTCCTCCCTGAGCTCGCCTTAGGACACCTGCGTTACCGTTTGACAGGTATTTTCTCTCTCTCTATATATATATATATTGTTTTATTTGTAAGATATATATTTACTGTTGACCTGATAGTGTTTTATTGTTTTATTGTTCGCCCGTATATGCTCCTTGTATCGCCACTGCTTACAGCGCGCATTGGAACGGAGACAAAGTTATACCGTTAGTTTTGTATACAGCCGAGGCACTCAACACATATTGAACGGAGAAAAAGATAACCGTTAGTTGGAGAATAAAAGTGAGAGAGAGAGAGAGGTGTTTTGCTACAGCGCTGTGGTGGTAACGTTAGTGCCGTTAGTAGTTGGAAACGGTGTTGTGCTGTTGCCAAGGGAGAGGAGGAATACCATACTCCTGCATCGATCTGCCGACGGCGACGGGCAGGGGATAACGGAGACAGAATAGACCTTTAGACTGAGTTCGGTTGAGGCTGAACTCATATAGCAACCAACAGACTTTAGGTGATAGCCTAAGGCATAAAAAAAAATATTGTTTGTTTCCTGTTGGTTGTCAGTTAGGCCATGGGTAGGTAGGGAATTTATTTTATTTTATTCTTTTATTTTATTCTTTCCCACGGCGACTATGGATAGGGAATTTCTTTATTTAATTAAAATGTTCACAACAACATGGATGCATGTACTCTGCCAGCATGTTTAATATCCATAATACTAAAGGTTTGACTAAGATTTCTATGAAACTTTATTATAAAAAAAAAAAAAAAAAAAAAATCTGATTTTTTTTTTTTTTTTTTTTAAACTCATAAAATATATTGGGTCGCACCTAAATCGGCAGGGTCGGTCGGCAACTGGAAACAAACCATTATTTTTAGGGATGCCCCGATCACGTTTTTTGCCACCGATACCGATCACCGATCGTCGTGAGCCATATCGGCCGATACCGATCCGATACCGATCGTTTTTGATTAAAAAGAAATTGAAAGTTATTTTATATAAAAAGTTTTTTTTTTTTTTTTTTTTATAAAATATATATATTATATAATTAGACTTGTACTTGTATTATCTGCGAGACATCGCCACCACGCAACAAGTCAAAATGCTCGCTATCTGCAAAACAGCTCCACTGTCTGTGTGTACTCTAGTAGCCCAGCTCCAAAAAGGATTCTCCGGCGCTGCAGCGGGACCCTATTGGTAACGTTATGCTTTGGTCATTTCACATTCAGCAAGCCCTCAGCTCGAATACGCATTAAATCAATGTTATAAGACATTGATATCAAGAGCTATCTGTAGCTACTGCTAGCCGGCTAGATGACGTTAAGACAGAACTTTAGTTCAATGGGACATTTCGTTTTGAACAGTAAACTAACGTCAGCTAACGCAAGCTACCGGAGGTATGAACATGGACTACTAGATTTTCTGGATCATTTGTTGATATCAGGAGCTATCGGTAGCTAGCCGGCTAAATACCGTTAGACAATGCCTACTAAACGTGAATAGTTGACTGGGTAATTTTGTTTAAACAGTAACGATAGCTAGGTAGCTAACGTTAGCGCAGGTCGAATGCACTACAGACTCGAGCAGAGGAGCCGCACCTCTTTGTTTACAAACTCTACACGGGGCGGGCGGGGCTAGGGAGGAGGAGCAGTTTGCAGGTCCTGTGCGTCTGAGACAAGCGAGTGAGATATCCACTTGATCGGTTTCCGCGATCGGCGAATATGACTCATTATCGGAATTCCCCGATCGCATATTTATATTATACTGATTATCGGCCGATAACGATCGGTGGCCGATCGATCGGGGCATCCCTAATTATTTTTGTTAGGCCTAATCTATACCTTTCTGTTGAACTAATTCTAATTATTAATCTGGACCTTCAGAACATGCAGCATTATTAATTTGCTCAAATGTCATGGCCTCACACAGTGCCAACTGCAGGTCTCGCCATCTCAGGTGCCAACTGCAGGTCTCGCCATCTCAAAGATGACAGAGCATTATGCAGCATCCCCCTGTTGGGGTTGCTCAATGCTGTAAAATATTACATAAATGTGTTTTTATGAATAACGATATTTGAGGAGCCATAACATTGCTACTACAGCGTGCAATTCTCTGAGGTGGGAAGCTCCGCCTCCGGGCGAAACCATCTCTGTGACGTCAGCAACAAAATGGCGGCGCACATGTTGATTTATGCTACATAAATGGACATAAATCGTTTTCTTAGAAACGGCTTATTTTTATAACGTAATTTTTTTCTGTGGTTTATCTAAATACTAATTTGATGCTATGACTGTTTATATCGCTATGCTTCATCTCCCCTTTAACACATTGACCGCCAATAACGTTGTACGACGGGTTTGCTGGTCATGCGAATTCCGCCAAGCCACGGCGTACAACGTTATTGAGATCATATTTAATTTTTTCGCTATGGTATTCATAATTCCGCCACCCAGCCTCTGCCGAGACAGTGGGACTCTGCACAACCGTGCAATGCTTCAATACCGCCGCCTGGTGGATGATCGGGCGAGTTACAACCGGAAATGGATCTGGCAGGGTTAGAAATTAACATTTTTTTTCAAGGGCTTTTTTTGCCCCCCTTAATTGATTTTCGGGGGCTTTTTTTTGTATTTCGGGGGCACTGAATTTTTATGATAAACGGTAGGGGTGGGACGGTTCACAAAATGGACGGTTTGGTTCGTATCACGATTTTAGGGTCACGGTTTTCAGTTCGATATACGTTAATTTTTATTAAAAAAAATGTAACACTCAAATCTAAACATGCTTCTCATTTATTAAAAATAAAATAAAAGGTTTACAGTGTTTACAGCCTTAAATAATGTTTGGCACACAAAGACCGAACTGACTGAAAAATATAGGCTACATTTGTCAAAGTATTAACTTAGTGCAAACAAACAATATGCTCAGCCAGCACTAGACTTTCCTTTCTTTAATTAATATAAACACACAAAAACAATAATAATAATAATAATAATAATAATAATAATAATAATAATAATAATAATAATAATAATAATAATAATAATAATAACTTGGATTTATATAGCGCTCTTCATGAGACCCAGAGCGCTTCACAGAGTCCATTATTCATTCATACACAGTCATACCGGTGGTGGTAAGCTACAATTGCAGCCAGAGCTGCCCTGAGGCAGACTCACGGAAGCGTGGCGAATAATCATCGCCTACGGCCCCTCCGACCACCACCAACATTCATTCACATGCATACACATTCATACGAGGCAAGTAGGTTAAGTGTCTTGCCCAAGGACACAACGGCAGTGGGATGGACATGGGCTTGAGCGGGATTCGAACCACCAACCCTTCGATCATTGGACAACCCGCTCTACCCCTGAGCCACGCCGCCCAATTCCCTGATTGTCAGTTCTTAATGGAAAGATTCATTTTCTGCTTGAAATTATTATGTTTCTGTCTACATTTATTTAGACTAACATTATTTAAATATTGAGTGCAACTGTGGTGGATTAAGTAATTCGGTGAGTTGGAACTATCTATGGGTTGGCGCCGGGTCCCCACGGACATTTTAGCGTGTGGCACCTTCAGTTCCGGTCACGTTCATAACATCAACAAGCAGCGCGAAAGCGGCAATAGTCCCGGTTGGAGTTAGTAAAACACAGTTGTATGTTAGCCTTCTTGGATGTTGAATAAACGCCTATCATTGTCTTTAAACACCCCGCCTCTCAGACTCCCATTTCCTCCTCTGCTACAGTAGCTAGTAGCTACGGTGACATTTCATTGACTGTACAGTATTAGCTTGCGGGCTGCGTCGGGCTACCATAGTTAAAACGTGCGTTGTGTTTACAAACTGCTAACGCTATGGCAAGATGTGTGTAGGCCTATGTAATGTTAATGGCTATGTTTTTAAAGTCGTAATGAAGATTGATTTATATTGTGCGTGCCATTTTTACACAAACTGACTGCTGCTGCTGCTGCCTGCAGCCAGTGCAGAACACAGGCTCCGCCAAATGATTTTTTTTATTTGCGCGTCATCTGAACCGTACGATACAGACGCTCCATTACCGGATAAATATATATAATTAGTAAACTGTCGGGGGCATTAAGTGCCCCCCTTAACTGGTTTTCGAGGGCATTTTGTCCATTTTCAAGGGCATTATGCCCCAAGCCCCCGTTAATTTCGAACCCTGGGATCTGGTGATCTCGGTGCATCTGGGAAATCCATAATCTAGCGTTTATTTGAAAACGATTCATAAATAGGCCGAAAAATGACAACGTTCTAGAATATTCCAGTAAAGGGCGATTATCATGGAATGTCTTCTTTTTTCCGTGAAAACGAGTGCTTTTCAAAATGCTAGAAAACGGAAATGGACCGATAAAAAAACAATCTGCTACGACAATGTTGACTGGAAAATGAGTCTTTGATAAGCGACAGGCAGATTAGACACATAGCCATAATTTAAAACATAGATTAGGCGATGTTAACAAGGGGGTAAAAAGGAATTAAGCTTGGGCTCTGAAAGTGTTAACAGTACTCACATTTGCATAACTTGTATGTCACAAATGTAACAGTTGCATATATGCATGTCATAAATGTCATGATTAGTTTAGATTAGATGATTAGATTAGATTTTTATATCTGTATATTGAGTATGTCATAAATGTCATTATGAATTGAAAATGGGGGACCCTGATGTAAACAAGACGAAAGTCTCTCTCTGGTCTGCAACCCCTTAACACTTTCAGTGCCACCAGGTGGCGCCAGAGTTAGCGCTTGAATGCCACCATCCACTTTAATGTTAACGTTAATATCGCCTAATCTATGTTTTAAATTATGGCTATGTGTCTAATCTGCCCGTCGCTTATCAAAGAATCATTTTCCAGTCAGTGCTGTCAAGGCAGATTGGTTTTTTATCGCTTCATTTCCGTTTGAGAGCATTTTGAAAAGCACCCGTTTTGAGGTAAAAAAACAGCCCATTCTGGGCCATTCTATGATAATCGTCTTTTACTGGAATATTCCAGAACGTTGATATTTGTCTGCCTATTTATGAATTGTTTTCAAATAAACGCTAGATGATCAATATTATACGTACACGCACGCACATTCGAGGCGTGCGCTGATAATAGCCGTGTTCATTTCCTCATGAATTTTACAGTGAAACCGATAGACATTTCACAAAACAGCTTATATCTTCATCAAAATGAGTCTGATTATCCTAACACTGATAACAGATTCCTTACCTGACATCAGATGGTATCCAACTGGTATATTCCAATTCCTGATCACCATTCGAAAAAATCGATAAGTGTATAGATCTAACGTGATACAGTAGAATTCATGATCCGCGGCGCTCAGAGGATCCATAATGAACTGTGGTAACCCCGGCTGAATCAGTGGACTGGAAAATGTGGAGTACAGGATTTTTTCTAGAGTTGTTCCGATACCGATACCAGTATCGGAAATGCCGCCGATACTGCCTAAAATGCTGGTATCGGTATCGGCGAGTACACGTAAATTCTAGCCTCCGATCCCATGATGTAATTTATCTCCTGCCGAGTCCTGCGGAGAGTGAGGATTATAAAATGAACATGTTTTAAAGTGTGATGCTGTGTCATTTTAACAGCAGATACACTTTCTTAAATTCCATTGTCCCCGACAGTGCGGTGTGACGGGGAGCTCGGACGGGAATCGGGATGTGTTTGGCTGGTGTTATGATAGCATTAGCTGGAAAGATAGCTAGTTGGAACAACATCCGCTTTTAACGTTACATCAAATCAGATGATCGCCTGTCCTTTCTCCAGGACCTAACACTGTCCGTGACCGTCTATCAACAATAATGCACCCACGGTGAATTGTATTTAAGTTAAGTAGCTACGGACTAGCGTTAGCTGACTATTACTAACGTTATCTTAATGTCAATGCGGGAAGACGAGCTAGGTCAGTTAGCTTAGCTTGATAACGTTACCGTGTCTAAAGTTGGTGCTATTCACATAATCCAGCAATAATGGCTGCAGACCTGCAAGCAAAGTACAGCAAGTGCCAAAGGATAAGAGTCTGAGGCAGAGTTTCAAAAGAGAATGTTGAATATTTATTTTGCATCAAAAATCACAACATGAACGTTCTATCTGCCACTAGCTTACAGACTGAATAGGGTATATCTGCAGAGCCACTGAGTAGCGAGTGCAACACCGTTTAATGTCCGTGTGGATCATTGGAGTAGGGTATATCTGCAGTGCTGCAGCCCATACTCATTGATTAATGATACTAATACAAATCTATACAATCACCTGTTGTTGAATAAATACCATACGTTCTAGTTATTACTAAAAAACAGTATAACAGTATCTGAAAAAAAAATAAAAAAAAAAGTATAATTTATATAATTTTTTTTTTATGCACTGGTATCGGATAAATATCGGTATCGGCCGATACCCAAAGCTTAGGTATCGGAATCGGATCGGAAAGGGAAAAATGGTATCGGAACATCTCTAATTTTTTCCCCCATCCATTTTCATTGAGTCCATTCCAAAATCCCTTATGTCATCTGGGAGACGATAGGGGGCACTTTTTTCCACATCTGATCGCCGGCGGCTCTCGGGTAGACTAGGGTAGGCTCGCGTGATGCAATATGATTTCAGATCGCAAAAAAAATAAAAAATCAGAGAAATCTCGTGAGTGGCTTTCAACGTAATATTAATAATTCCGAGAAAACTCGTGAGTGGCATAGAAAGTGTTAACAATTGTGTGTATTGAGCTGTACTGTACCCATTCTGCAATCTGTTAATTAAAGTTTAAATAAACACTTTCATTCAAGATATCTGGCCTCACGCGGATCTCACAGCTGTGCCCGCACAGTGCAATACTCCAATTCAGCCATTGGGTGGGTGGCGCTGCTGAGCGGGGCCCCAGACCGTCGGGCCGCCTGAATACTTTAGACAACAAATGTTTGTATCCGCGTCTCTGATTGGCCAGGTCATTTCTGGTCATGTGACATGTACGCCCAATCGTGGGACCGCAAGCTTCTACACTGGTTAAGCTTAGGCGCTCTTTCGAAGTCGGTTAAGGTTAGAGTTTATCTTAGAGCATGGCGATAGAACGGCAACGCCTGCCCTTTTTAATATAGCGTCGATCGGTATCAAACGGCATTTGATCATCTAATATATGCATTTATGCCTATATCTCACGTTCTAGGAATTACTGCAGAAAACGATAAAAACATATTTATACTCTAGACCAGGGGTAGGCAACCTTAGGCACGCGTGCCTGCATAGGCACGCAGGGGCATTTGCATAGGCACAGGGGGCAGCAGTAAGAAAAAAAAAAAAAAAAAAAAATGTTGCTTTGAAATATTATAGTGAAATATTTTGCACTGTTGTCGCATTTATCTTGTTGAAATCCTCCCACAGGTTCTTTTTACTACCACATATTTAATTGAGACCCTTTATTTGTTTATTATTTCAATTTAGCTGGAAATACATTGCTACATCATTCAGTAACATTTGCAGAGCCTTATAACAAAAACATTATTACGGTCACCATTGTGACCAGTGGGATTAATCAACTAATTTTATTATTTATTTTTCTATTTCATTGAACATTGCACATGTTAAAAGCCATATTCTTTACTCAAAATGTGAGTATTACCAAGTCAACTTGTGTTCTTAAAACAATGACAATAAACATAGTTTTATTAGGTTGAAATAATGTGGTTGTGTACTTATTTTTCTGGATTATTATGGATTGAAAACTGAAAACCTTAATGCACAGTAACTGAACTCAATATTTTTAAGTTCTGGTAACTTATTATTATATATTTTTTACAGTGTAGTCTTGCGATCAATCAAAACTTATTTACACGATATACCTCACATTCACCCTCCATTCACATCCTGGTGTTCTCCTGGTGTTCTCCATTAGGCCTGTAGGTGGAGCTATGACAGCCCATGTACAGTACACACACCGATGGTGTGTGATGTGTCCAAAAATGAATGGGCAAATGTGAGTGAAATGGTCGCACTGTATGCAGCTGTTTGTCTGCATTGCACCCCCCCCCCCCCCCCCCCCCAACTCAGATTTAGGGTTGATACAACAATCATAATAATATTGTTAATAATAACGATAATGATGTAATAATGTAAAAATCATCATTAAAAATACCTGATTATGAGAAAAAATATTTACGATGCATGGAATATTGTTGAGGCACACTAGTTACAACTATATTTCAAACAGGCACTCCATGTCAAAAAGGTTGCTGACCCCTGCTCTAGACGGTATTTTCGTATGAATGAAAAAGTAAAACGTTCTTACATCCTGAACAATAGATAATCGATGTTGAATGGGCCATAGTAATGTCAATTTAGCAATACAATTTAAAAAGTTATAGCCCTGCAAAGAAGGTGAACATCTCCATAGACTTACAGTCATGGCCGTAGCCAGCTATGAGGTCACCGAGGTCCGGACCTCGGTAACTATTTGGTCAACGACCGGCCCATTTGGTACTGACTGACACTGGGCCGGCCCAATAATCACATCTCTTACTAAGCCCCTCCCCCACTAGGCTGGGAACTGTACAGCGGCCCATTATGCTGCGGCCCAATCACATCTCTTAATAAGCGCCCCTCTCTCACCTGTTTCTCGTGTGAGAAGAACAGATGCGGAAACAGGGAAAAAAATGGAGAAGCAGAACAAACGTAAAGGGGGTGCGGAGAAATTGCCAGCGGAAAAAATCAGAAAACTAGAGGTGGATGCTGAAATATATAATAAAATCACAGACATGTTTGCTGCTTCAACGTCGTCATCCAGCAACAAGTTCAACAGCCTCAGGTAGCCAGCCAGGCAGAGACACAGGCAGCAGGGCCGAGGAGTAGGGATGGGTATCGTTAGGATTTTATCGATACTACTACTCTTATCGATACTGCTTAACGGTTCGGTACTTTATCGATACTCTTATCGGTTCTTTTTGGTTATTTTTTTGCAAGAAAAAAAGACAATTAATTAAGAACAGAATCAACATTGCTTTATTATTTATAAATACAACTTTATAAATAAGTATTATAAATTAATATAATTTCTTCAGCAACAGCAGCAACAATGTTTTAAATGTGTCTGACTCTGAATTATAGACTTTTTATAATAAACAACAAATGCAAAAGGCTAACAGAACTGTGACACTCGTTCACCCTATCCTCTGTCATCCTTCCTCTAGCTGCTAGGGAGAAAGGACTTTGGGTGGTGGAGGGAGGTAGAGGGAGGATGTGTGGTGGCCCTGGGCTCACTGGGCTGGGACATAGTGGCTGACGCCTCAGCTTGACGATCTATAAAAAGTTTAGATTGTAGTATTTGTAGCTAAACAATTGTTTTGTTTATTAGCCTATTTGTAATAATTCGTTATTAGCCTAGGCAACTCCGTATCTTGGGTTACGGCTGCAGTATGCAGATGGAACACTGCGCGCAAGGCAGTCGAATACGCGCATTTCTGCACACTAATATCATGTTTTGCCAACAGATGTTTTGATAAATTGATTTGCTCGTATTGCCACCCTTACTGGCAAATGTTTTGTTGCACTTGTGGCAACGTGCATTGTCGGCATTGACCCTTGTAAAGTATATCCATACTTTAGAACGCTTCGCTCTATCCGCCATGATCACGACTCGGTGCATGCAGAGCTGCTGTCTGTGTGCCGCGCGCTATAGCACGGGGCGTCGGGGAGCACTTTCATTAAGGAGTACCCGTATGTAGTACCCGTATGTCTATGTGTAGCACTAGCGAGCGACTCGCGAGGAGTGTGTAATAATTGACTCGCTGGCTGCGGCTCGCTTCTCGTGCAGAGACAGAGAGAGGATCGTTCGCAACTTTTAAATAATAATAATAATAATAATAATAATAATAATAATAATAATAATAATAATAATAATAATAATAATAATAATAATAATAATAATAATTTCTCTAGAGTATCGATAGCAGTACCGAGGACGTCAGAGCTTATAAATACTCCGGTATTTTCTAATATAGTACCGGTTCCCGTTTAAAACCGGGGTCCGGGGGGCATCCCTACCGAGGAGGGACAGTGAGCTGGAGGAGGAACCTGAGGTAGTTTGTGTGTGCCATGGTGATGTCGATAATAATATGAATGATAACGTTATTTGGTCAGCATCGCGTTGGCTAAAATTGTACATATGTCTATACCGAACACTGTGACCTCATTTTTCTTCTTCTAAATTCATGCTATATTATGTTATTATGTTATTTGATACTATCTTGTCTAGCACAGTCTCTGGAGCGTAACAGTAAGAAGCATTTTGTATGAAAGTATTCTGTACTTCTGTATGACAACTATTAAAGAACTTGAACTTGAACTTGATAAGCCCACGTTACTGTGAGTGACCGTCACATCTAAGCTGATCAGCACTACTAATGAGACGCTGCCCCCTAGTGGCCGGCGGTAATTTTTGTTTGGGTCAAACTCTCCATACAAACAAGCACACCATTGATTTAATTGCCATATAAATCACACATACAAAGATCTAACTATTACTCCTCTCTGACAATGAATATAAAACAAACAGGTGATCTATTAACTGTGTAAACCTTATGCAATATTCATCATTGATATTTGGATACTTGAAATCTGTATGAACTGAGTAGTTAGTAGTACCAAATGAAATAAAATGGAACAGCTCCATGCATTAATTGAATAAACAACTATTTGCTCATTACCAGTATGGTATAGTTTAGATTTTACAGCTTTTTGCACATCTTTGTCAGGGAATTACAACTATTCTGGACCTGAATGTACCAGTTCATTGTAATAATCCCTCTCTCCTTATGTCTAGTAAAGCCAGAAATGGACCTCCCTCATTTCTAAACCCTGGCTGGGTGGTGTCCGACCGATTATAGTGGGCCGGTCTGGGCCAAAAAAAAATAAAAGGACCTCCCTAATTTCTAAACCCTGGCTACGGCCCTGCTTACAGTACTGGCAGAGAATGGTATAAGATGATCAAAGTGGTGGCAGGGAATGTGTTAAAGGGTCAGTGTAGGGTCTCCAAACGTGGTTTGTGTCTTCAAAGACACACTATGTATGCATGAATGAATGAAAACTTTATTTAACAGATTGCAGAATGGGTACAATACAGTACGGCTCAATACATACAATTGTTAAGGGGATGCAGACCTGAGAAAGACGTTTGTCTTGTTTCCATCAGGGTCCCCCATTTTCAATTCATATAGACATTTATGACATACACAACATACATGACATTTATGGCATAGGGACATATAGGTATAGGTATTTAGTACTGATACATTTGTGACATAGGCGGTATTCAAATATACAGTACTGTTACCCCTAGATCCTGACAGAGTATATACATATGATGGGGAGGGGACTGTACATTAGGAGGGGGTGGGTGGGTGGGAGGGAAATATACATACGGCGGGGAGGGAATATATACATGCGGTGGGGAGGAGACTGTCTATTAGGAGGTGGTGGGGGTTTTGGGCATTTACGGTGGCCAGTTTCGAATTGCAGCCTCCCGTAGGTGCTCTTTAAGAGCGGTTTTGAATGTGGGCAGGGATTCACATTCCTTTACAGCTTTGGGTAGGGCGTTCCACATTGTTGTGGCATAATTGCGAAACGTGTTTAGTCCCTTGTTTGAGCCGAATCTGGGTTTAACATGATTTGTTGAGCTTCCTCTGGTGTAGTGGTTGTGGTATTCACTGACCTTTGGGAAGTATTTTGACATGTACATGGGCCGGTCGTATAGTGTATCTTGTAGACCAGGCCCATTGCAAGTTGCTGTACTCTGTCGTCTACTCTAAGCCATCCTAGGTTGGCAAAGTGGGCAGGGGTGAGGTGGGTTCTGGGGTTCAGGTCAAGTAGTAGTCTGACCAGTTTGTTTTGTGATGTTTGTAATTTTTGCAGTAGAGGGTTAAGTATAATTTCTCGATTATACAGACACCTGAATAATACAGACAACCCCACGTGGGGCCAGTGTCTGCTATAATAACGGGGGTCTAGGCAGACTCTACCTACTCGGCGCACCACAGGCGCGTGGTCACGGTAACGGTAACCTACTATAGCTAGCTAACGTCAGAAACTTGTTGGGACTTTTCAACCACTGCAGCTAACGCCGGGTAACGTTAGTCCCCTATATTAAACGTAATGGTCAACTCTTTTATCGACAAATAATGCACTGTCAACACACGGTATTGAGACAATATGTGATACTACCAGTTTAGCATGATTACGTCATTAGCCAAGTTGGCTAAACACAATGCTAAAACCCAAACAAACGAACGAGTTAGCTAACATTAGCCATGGCAGACGAGGGGGGACATGTCTCGGCATGTATTGTCAACAAGGAAGTCAATGTGTAGCCAAATGTGTCTGGCCATATTGTCCGAATAATATTTATACAACTGATAATCCTCTCGACTTACCATTCATTACATTCTAGCGCTGCAAATTCCTTTAAAGAAATCCGTGACGCTGACGCTGTTTAGCGCGTGAATGCAATAGGGTCCCGTGGTTCTTCTTCTTCTTGTATATTCCCGGCGAACTACGCATCTAGGCGTATTGCCGCCCTCCACAGGACAGAGGGAGCACTATAGATTTCCCTATATTCTGTTATTCAGCCCTGCGGCGAGCAGGAACTGCATAACAGCACTAGCTCTCTCTTGGTGGTTCTCAATCTCACCCACATAGATATATATATATATATCTATGCTCACCCAGGCCTAGAAATGAAGGCAAAGAGAAAGAATTACCTCCCTGAGAACGAAGAAAGAACTCTAAAGAAGGATATTCGTGCTGCACTGACTCCACCCCCCACACTCACACAACCCATTGATTGATTGATTGAAAACTTTATTAACAGATTGCAGAATGGGTACAATACAGTACAGCTCAATACACACAATTGTTAAGGGGATGCAGACCAGAGAAAGACTTTCGTCTTGTTTACACCAGGGTCCCCCATTTTCAACGGGATGTCTCCCTACTGTACAATGTACACAACGTCTGATTAAACCCACAGTGCCCCAACCGTAATCTACAGATTATAACAGTCTCTTCTTCTTCTAATTACCGTCAGACTAGACGCCCGTCGGCGTATTGCTACCTCACACTGATGGTTTTAGGATGGTTTTAGGTACTGCACAATACTGTGGCCTTACACTTTATGATGCAGGCCTGTGTCCACAAGAAAATCCATGACAGCTTTCACCACTGCACTTTGCTGTTCCTCAGGGGGTAATCAAAAGTAACTAGTAACGTAACTAATTACTTTGATACAAAGTAATCAGTAAAGTAATTTTGATTACTTTTTAAAGGAGCAGTAATAAGTAACTAATTGCACTTCCTGAGTAACTTACGCAACACTGCTTATATGAGATCAGTTCCACAAATTCTTTATTTAATACAAAGTTTTAGTTTTCCGTTCCTGTGTAAACACAATTGTACAGTACTAGCTTTTCACATTCACCGTTTTCCTCGTTGTCATGGGGACTGGCAACTGGCAAGCAATATTATTGCCACTTCCACGGAATGCTTCAATTAAAACCAATAGTATAAAATGGGCTGTTTCTATACTGTACTAGACAACCACAAGCATCCAGACATTTCTCACCCTGATTCTCTTTATTAGTAATTGTAAATAGGCAAGATTAGTTCTTGAAAAAGTGATCCCAGAGCATAGAATATAAATGTGTTTGTTTATCTGCTTTAGTCGGCATGGATATGATTTTCAGACTAGGCTACTGCAAAGACAAGAGAAGAAAGCCTGAAGAGAATAAGCAGAAGACAATTCAATCTGTCAGAGTTCATAGGTTCAGGACGAATGTTCTTTCTGTATCTCTTCTGGGATGGGGTTCAGTAGGGGCGGGGGTGAGTCCTCATCCCACGGATGTGAGTCCCCGTCCCACGAAGGTGAGTCCCCGTCCCACGGAGGTGAGTCCCCGTCCCGTGGAGGGGTTGCAGGGGGGGAGGGTCTGGTTCTGCGACGCAACTCAGTGGGGTTCTCGTCAAGAATGAGTGTATTGTATAAAGACTAAAAGAAAAGAGAAAGAAAGGAATTAGACACTAATGTAGAGCTGCCGCGATTACCGCATTACCGCGGTATCGCTGTTACATCACGGCCACTGCAGAGTAGGCTGAATACCGCGTCACCGCTGTTTTTTATAATAATAATAATAAATTACCCTCCTCTCGTTGGGCTTGCGGCTCTGCAGATATACCCTACTCCTCTATCGAGATTCCAAGCGACCCTATTGGGTACCAGAAAAGTCACGTGAAACATTGCAGACCACTGATTGGTCAGAAGAGAGACGCGTCACACGTTGTAGCGTCATGCAGTGTGTTACCACCAATCAGCAAGCGCGTATTAGGTTTTTACTTCCTGAATGTCAGCACATCACAACACGGCTAATAACGTTAGCTTTAACTCTCCGCCGGAGTGGACTATCATCGCTCCTCAGGAGTACTAAACGAGACATAATGATTTTACTGTCTGCAACGAATGTTATAATAAAAGCCCTTCGTTCTATACACTTGTCTGATTGAAAACTTTATTAACAGACCGCAGAATGGGACAACTCAGCACGCTCTGAGCAAAGAAAGGAACTGAGATATGAATAGAGTATTGCTTGCCTTGGTCCGGTAAATACGCTGATGTTATTGAACGTATAACTATATAATGTTAATGCCACAAAACGAATGCCTTTATTATAAAGTAGTAACTTTATAGTAATAATAATAAGAAAGGGTCGGGGGGGTTAGGGGTAACCACCCCTGCCCGCGACACCGAGTGAACTGCGTTTCACTTTCAATAACTAATGCGTGCTTGCCGAATCCCAAACAATATTCATGCTGCAAAGTAATCCTCTAAAGATAGACATTTAGACTAGAGGCAGGCTATATGCTATAAAGAGTAGACTACTACTAAAAAAAAAATGCATTCAAACTTTTTTTTTTTCTTTGTGTGCGTGCGGTAATAACCGCGCGGTAGGAAATATTTTGCAAATGTGTGCGGTAAGGAAAAAATCAATACCGCGGCAGCTCTACACTAATGTCAACATATTGCTGCTGTCTGGCGACATTGTGAGCAAGTTGCATGACCCTTGTCCCCAAGACATCCATTGAAACCCCTAATGTACATTATAACTTCAGAAATGCATAGGTTTCAATCTGATTACGAGGTTGTTTTCCTAAATTCCTGACAAGTGGACCCTTTTGGAGATGCATGGTTTACACCTCATCACTGCCCCCTTGAGGTGTACTGTGTACCTGGTTCTCTGTTAGGACCTTTCCAGCCATGTAACCTTCTCTCTATCTAAACCTCCACAGTCTATTCTATGAGCTGTACTGTGTACCTGGTTCTCTGTCAGGACCTCTTAATGTCCATATTCTATTCTATTCCATTCTATTATCATACAAGGCACACTGTGTACCTGGTTTTCTGCCAGGGCCTGTTTAGCCAGGTAACCTTCTCTTCATCTTAATGACCACATTCTATTCTACTATCGTCTATTCTCATATACAAGGTGCACTGTGTACCTGGTTTTCTGCCAGGGCCTGTTTAGCCAGGTAACCTTCTCTTCATCTTAATGTCCACATTATATTCTACTATATTCTATTCCATTATCATATACAAGGTGCACTGTGTACCTGGTTTTCTGCCAGGGCCTGTTTAGCCATGTAGTGTTCTCTCTTTATCTTTATCTCCACATCCTCTGGAATATCTGGAACCATCAGGTCAATCATGTGACCGACGAAAAACACCACGTGCTGCAGACGAGAACATCCACAGGCCTTTTAAATCACATCCCACGTCAGTTTATAATACAATAAATCATAATACAATTCTGCTAATATTCGGGATACTGGGGTATTCAGTCTAGGAGTTGGTGTGTGTAAATGCCATATCCCGTTGACATGAGCTGGGAGACATTTTGTTTTATATGTGCATATAATAGGTTTACTTGCAACTTCATGACATTTACCTCAAAGATAATGACAAAGCCCAGCCGGATCGCCAAAAGGTGGAAGAAATCTGGTAGAAAATGTCCATTTTCATCCCTGTATCCTCGATATCTAGAAACATAGCCGACAGAAAGCTAAAGATGATTAAAGATGAGAGGTACAAGTACTACTATAACGTATGATGTATATCATGCCAGTTATGGTACCTTGTGTATACTGTTTTTACTTTTACTCTTACTCATAGTATCCATTCAGATTTCAAATTCTTTATTGCCTATATTTATTGTAACATATTAATATAACTGATAGGGTACAGACCCTCATCTGCACCTTTGTTTAGACTCTTTACTTTTCTCACATTTTTATATTCCGAGTTAATTATATTGTTTACACTGTTTACTTTTCTCATATTTTTATATTCAAAGTTAATTATATTGCTTACACTGTTTATTTTTTCTCATATCTTTATATTCAAGTGTCATAGCAGCATAGAATACCGGGGCCAATTGGTCTGCACAGACTTTTAGGACGCGGCCGGGGATACCGTCCGGTCCTGCTGCCTTCTTGATATTCACTTTCTTAAAGGTCCTCCTCACCTCATGTTCTGTTATCCTGAACACTGAGTCTCCATCTGCAGTAGCTCCCCCGTCTATTGCAGTGGTCTGTTAGTAGGCTGGTGTTGTTATTCACAGCATCAAACCTCGCATAGAAGGTATTGAGCTTATTCGCCAAGGAGATATCATTGTTCAGCTTGAGGGAGGTGCCTTTGTAATCTGTCATCGTTCTGAGGCCCTGCCACATACCTCTGGAATATTCAATTGTATTGCCTATATTCAACGTCTTTCTACTATTACCCTGCCCATACCTGTACCCCTCCCCCATGCTGCTATGACACCCGAATTTCCCCATGGGGATCAATGAAGGCATATCTTATCTTACTATGATAATATTAGTAGTACTACTACCATAGTGGCTGTAAACTGCACTTGATAGACATAGGAGCCAACAATATTTGTATAATAGTCTTACTACAGTTTACTAGGTTTCTCCTTGTTGACTCTGAACACACACTTGATAGGGATTGATATGAATACACACAAACATCACAATACACACACACACACACACACACACACACACACACACACACACACACACACACACACACACACACACACACACACACACACACACACACACACACACACACACACACACACACACACACACACACACACACACACACACACACACACACACACACACACACACACACACACACACACACACACACACACACACACACACACACACACACACACACACGAATGAGCATGGTGTCTCCCACCTGCACTGCCTGTTCTCGGCGTTGTAGTTGGTGGGTGAGGTGGCCAGGGTGAAGTTGACGTAACCTTCAAGCCGGCCGTTGGTTGTATAGTGGTAGTAGAGTCGAGGCAGGAAGGCTGAGGTGAAGGCAATCAGGAAGGCCTGGACACACAGTAAAACACAATAATAAAATATAACACAATATAATATAACACAACATACAGTATAAGCAGCTGTAGTGTCATCATGTGCTCTTTGGATGCAGGTATCACATAGTAATATTTCCCTTTTTTGGACTGGTTTTGTGTTTATATCCAATTGCTTAGCCTATTACTGGATAGTAGGGGTGTAACGGTACATGTATTCGTCCCACGACTTCAAGGTATTGACGCCACAGTTCGGTGCATGTAGCCATATGACAAATATGTCTCGGGTGGATTATATGACACTAGGTAGAACTAGGGTTGTACATTTTACAAAATTTCAGTTCAGTTCAGTAATTTTTTATGTCGGGTTTTGGACACATAGCAATGGTCATTCGATAAATCGCCAACGTTTTACCAGCTGCTATTGCAGCATTGTCCAATTGTCCGAAAAGGGCTAGGGAGAAGCACTAGGCTTGTCGGGCCCTACCCCTGAAGACTTACTTTTATTTTTTGTATTTCTTACATTTACATGCATAGTACATACATATAGTACACATTACAGTACATACATATAGTACACATTACAGTATACCTGCAGTATATAATACTATATAATAGTGCAGGGGTAGGCAACCCTAGGCACGCGTGCCTGCATAGGCACGCGGGGGCATTTGCATAGGCACAGGGGGCAGCATTTATAAAAAAAAAAAAAAAAATATATATATATATATATATATATATATAATATATATTTTTTTGCTTTGAAATATTATAGTGAAATATTTTGCACTGTTGTCGCATTTATCTTGTTGAAATCCTCCCACAGGTTCTTTTTACTACCACATATTTAATTGAGACCCTTTATTTGTTTATTATTTCAATTTAGCTGGAAATATATTGCTACATCATTCAGTAACATTTGCAGAGCCTTATAACAAAAACATTATTACGGTCACCATTGTGACCAGTGGGATTAATCAACAAATTGTATTATTTATTTTTCTATTTCATTGAACATTGCACATGTTAAAAGCCATTTTTTTACTCAAAATGTGAGTATTACCAAGTCAACTTGTGTTCTTAAAACAATGACAATAAACATAGTTTTATTAGGTTGAAATAATATGGTTGTGTACTTATTTTTCTGTTAACTTATTATGGATTGAAAACTGAAAACCTTAATGCACAGTAACTGAACTCAATATTTTTAAGTTCTGGTAACTTATTATATTTTTTTTACAGTGTAGTCTTGCGATCAATCAAAACTTATTTACACGATATACCTCACATTCACCCTCCATTCACATCCTGGTGTTCTCCATTAGGCCTGTAGGTGGAGCTATGACAGCACACGTACAGTACACACACCAATGGTGTGTGATGTGTCCAAAAATTAATGGGCAAATGTGAGTGAAATGGTCGCACTGTATGCAGCTGTTTGTCTGCATTGCATTCCCCCCCCCCCCAACTCAAATGTAGGGTTGATACAACCATCATAATAATATTGTTAATAATAACAATAACAATAATGATGTAATAATGTAAAAATTATCATTAAAAAGACCTGATTATGAGAAAAAAAATTACGATGCATGGAATATTGTTGAGGCACACTAGTTACAACTATATTTCAAACAGGCACTCCATGTCAAAAAGGTTGCTGACCCCTGTAATAGTGTATACAACACATATATAATGTGATATGAGATATATAGTACATGATATATACAATATAATATAGTACCATAATATAATAGTATATCGTGTAAATATAGTTTAATATAATATACAAATGAATTATAATATGATTATATGATATAACGTACAATACAGTATCATATGTATTTATTTTTATTTTTTATTAAATGCAACTAAAGCTCTTCCCTTCTGTACCTATCGAAAATAGATATTTTTTTGTCTAGATTTGAATGATTTGTTTTCACAATATTTTAGTTCAAAATTATACTCACTATCTGTAGAGGCTTACATTGATCTTTAACGCTGAATATTAACACTTTCAGTGCCGGCCATTAACGTTGATTAATGTCCTTGGATGCCAGCATCCACTTCAATGATAGCGTTAAAAACGCATAATCTATGTTTTAAATTATGGCTATGTGTCTAATCTGCCCGTCGCTTATCAATGACTTGTTTGCGGGCAACATTGTCGAAACGGATTGTTTTTTTTAATCGGTTCATATCCTTTTTATAGCATTTCGAAAAGCTATCGTTTTCTCGAAAATTTCAGGAAAATTTAAAGATTCCGTCATAAACGGCATTTATTGGAATATTCTCGAATACACTAGACACGTTGTCATTTGTCGGCCTATTTATGAATCGTTTTCAAATAAACGCTAGATTATCGATAGTATATGTGTACTTATGCACGCTATAGAAGCGAGCTGAGAAATCGATTATCTTATTTCCTCAACGGCACACACACACACACACATATACACATACGGGACACGCTGTTATCTCAGTGAAAACAGCTCTGATTATCCTAAAACTGGTAACATAGACTCCTTACCTTAGATCAGATGTTCTCCAAAAAGATTATTCCAATTCCTGATCGCCATTCCAAATATCGATCGCGTTTATTGATTGATTATTGGCTGCTGTAAATATATATTCCAGGCTGCTTTCCATCTCGCGATCACTTCCCTCTTCATCAGACGGCTCGCCAGCATCGTGGAGCCAATAGGCTCCACCCCCACACATCCACCAGTCTAATCGAATGGGCTACAGTTACACAGGGATAGACGATAGGGGGCGGTATTTTCTCATCGGAGCTCCTAGAGGGGCTGCTGTACCAACGGGAGACTCGGTTGATGAAATATGAATTCAGATCGCTAATAAATAAAAATAAAAAGACAATTTATTTATTCGTCGGCATTCAACGATCGGGGCGAAATAACGACATAACATGTCGCTGGCACTCAAAGTGTTAAGCTTGTGTTACCAAATTCAACTTAACAACCGCACCACTCTACACTGGGCTGTTTCTCCCCTCCCCATTACTACAAAACTATGAATGAATGATACGTTTGCACAGCAGGGTCATTACAATAGGCTGTAATCTTCTTGGTGGAGCCTGAACACAGAGTAACACCGGTTTGACAGACTACAGGCAAGCCTAGATGGAACTAAGTATAACTTGTACTACTGGCTGTTCAAAAGAAATGAAAAGAAGCCTAGCCTTATACATTTGAGATTTTGTTGCTTTTTTCTTGTTGTACCGAACTGTGACCCAAAAACCGAGGTACGTACCGAACTGTGGCTTCTGTGTACCGTTACACCCCTACTGGATAATAGCTTTATAAAGGCTTATGCTGCAAAAAAGACTAACATAGTGAGGGACATCTTGTATTAAGTCTCCTCAAAGCTTACTTCAAGATCTGTTAAACTAGATCCCCAGTGTGGGTGGAAGTTAAACCCATTTTCCAGTCACCTGTCACTTCTTTATGAAGGTCATGTGTGACATGCTGACAGATACAAGTATCATGTGATTTATTTACTTCTGGGTGCTAGTCACTTCCCATTCAACTAAGAGACTATCAAAATCACGTTTCGGAGATTCCAAGTTTAGTCTAGTAAAGTAATCTCTGGTGGAGATTTGTGCCACAACAAAATCTTTCCATGGCCTTGATTTACAATGCATAAGCATTTTTTTGGGTTTGTCCAGTGAGGACTTTCTTAATTTGGGTGATGACAAAACCCAACACCTTCTTGATTGGTTTCAGTTTGCATGGGCTGCCACCTTGCTTGACCTTTTATTCAAACACCTAGACGGCAATAACACTCATGGCAAGCTGTTTGTTGATTTTACATCACCTTTCAACACCATTCAACCCCACCTGTGTTGGTGGATAAACTCTCTATCTATTTTGGTATGACTCTAGTTTGGCTGATTCAATGCTTGACTTCCTCTACCAACAGAACCCAGAGGATGATGTGGGTGGATGAGTGCAGGTCAGGGGAGCTCTCTTCATCTACAGGTTCACCCAAAGGCTGCATCCTCTCACCACTCCTTTATGTTCTGTATGACTGATGACTGTCTGAGCCCGTTTGAGAACCGCTATATCCTGAAGTTTGCGGATGACTCAGTTATAGTCAGTCTCCTCCACAATGATGGTTGGACATGTGCATAGATTTCAGAGCATCATCCTCCTCCCACTCAGATAGTAGATACCATCCTCCTCCCACTCAGATAGTGGATACCATCCTCCTCCCACTCAGATACCATCATCCTCCTCCCACTCAGATAGTAGATACCATCCTCCTCCCATTCAGATAGTGGATACCATCCTCCTCCCACTCAGATACCACCATCCTCCTCCCACTCAGATAGTGGATACCATCCTCCTCCCACTCAGATACCACCATCCTCCTCCCACTCAGATAGTGGATACCATCCTCCTCCCACTCAGAGAACCATCCTCCTCCCACTCAGATAACCATCCTCCTCCCACTCAGAGAACCATCCTCCTCCCACTCAGAGAACCACCCTCCTCCCACTCAGATACTATCCTCCTCCTCCCACTCAGATACCATCCTCCTCCCACTCAGATACCATCCTCCTCCTCCCACTCAGATACCATCCTCCTCCCACTCAGATACCATCCTCCTCCCCATCCTCCTCCCACTCAGATACCATCCTCCTCCTCCCACTCAGATACCATCCTCCTCCTCCCACTCAGATACCATCCTCCTCCCACTCAGATACCATCCTCCTCCCACTCAGATACCATCCTCCTCCCACTCAGATACCATCCTCCTCCCACTCAGATACCATCCTCCTCCCACTCAGATACCATCCTCCTCCTCCCACTCAGATACCATCCTCCTCCCACTCAGATACCATCCTCCTCCCCATCCTCCTCCCACTCAGATACCATCCTCCTCCCACTCAGATACCATCCTCCTCCCACTCAGAGCACCATCATTGAGGGTCAAGAGGTGGTCGTCAGCTATACATATCTTAGTTGGTTCAATCATCCATAACAATCTCACTTTTGAATGCAATACTGAAATGGTTTGTAGGTGAACAAAGACTTTTCTGCCTATAGAAACTCAAAGGTTTCCTGTCGATCCTACATAGAATCAATTTGATAATTTCCCCTCATCTGTTGATATGTCAGTCTAAAAATCAAATCCAAGAACGCACACTGGCTAAAATAGTGAATACCAGCAGAATAACAGGTGTCCAGCAAAGTTCTGTATAACAGGAAGGTAGTAAAGAGGTCTGTTCTGTATAACAGGAAGGTAGTAAAGAGGTCTGTTCTGTATAACAGGAAGGTAGTAAAGAGGTCTGTTCTGTATAACAGGAAGGTAGTAAAGAGGTCTGTTCTGTATAGCAGGAAGGTAGTAAAGAGGTATGTTCTGTATAGCAGGAAGGTAGTAAAGAGGTCTGTTCTATATAGCAGGAAGGTAGTAAAGAGGTCGGTTCTGTATATCAGGAAGGTAGTAAAGAGGTCGGTTCTTTATAGCAGGAAGGTAGTAAAGAGGTCTGTTCTGTATAGCAGGAAGGTGGTAAGGAGGTCTGTTCTGTATAACAGGAAGGTAGTAAAGAGGTCTGTTCTGTATAGCAGGAAGGTAGTAAAGAGGTCTGTTCTGTATAGCAGGTAGTAAAGAGGTCTGTTCTGTATATCAGGAAGGTAGTAAAGAGGTCGGTTCTTTATAACAGGAAGGTAGTAAAGAGGTCTGTTCTGTATAACAGGAAGGTAGTAAAGAGGTCTGTTCTATATAGCAGGAAGGTAGTAAAGAGGTCGGTTCTTTATAACAAGAAGGTAGTAAAGAGGTCTGTTCTTTATAACATGAAGGTAGTAAAGAGGTCGGTTCTGTATAGCAAGAAGGTAGTAAAGAGGTCTGTTCTGTATAACAGGAAGGTAGTAAAGAGGTCTGTTCTGTATAGCAGGAAGGTAGTAAAGAGGTCTGTTCTGTATAGCAGGAAGGTAGTAAAGAGGTATGTTCTGTATAACAGTAAGGTAGTAAAGAGGTCTGTTCTGTATAGCAGGTAGTAAAGAGGTCTGTTCTGTATAGCAGGAAGGTAGTAAAGAGGTATGTTCTGTATAACAGTAAGGTAGTAAAGAGGTCTGTTCTGTATAGCAGGTAGTAAAGAGGTCTGTTCTGTATAACAGGAAGGTAGTAAAGAGGTATGTTCTGTATAACAGTAAGGTAGTAAAGAGGTCTGTTTTGTATAGCAGGTAGTAAAGAGGTCTGTTCTGTATAACAGGAAGGTAGTAAAGAGGTCTGTTCTTTATAACATGAAGGTAGTAAAGAGGTCGGTTCTGTATAGCAGGAAGGTAGTAAAGAGGTCTGTTCTGTATAACAGGAAGGTAGTAAAGAGGTCTGTTCTGTATAGCAGGAAGGTAGTAAAGAGGTCTGTTCTGTATAGCAGGAAGGTAGTAAAGAGGTATGTTCTGTATAGCAGGTAGTAAAGAGGTCTGTTCTGTATAACAGGAAGGTAGTAAAGAGGTCTGTTCTTTTTTCTTTTTTTTTTTATTATTATTGGTCTTTTTCCCCCTCCATTTTTCCTCCGATTTTCTCCCATCCCAATGTTAGTCGTATGCCAATTCCCAGTCCCTTCCTGGTCGCTGCGCTTTACCCCCCACAGTCAGATCATTTGGGAGAGTGGAGGCTACCACGTGCTTCCTCCGACACACGTCCAGCCAATCACCGCTTCTTTTCACCTGGCAGCGCGGATTCTCATTGAGAGGGCGTAGCGTGTGGGAGGAGGTTCAGGTTTCAGGTTTTTATTTAGACTCCACAACATAAACAGATCATTAATCCAGCTTACATTGCTGTCAAGGATAGTAACGTAAAAGCCTCTTGACTTATTTCCATCGTTGTCCTTGGGTGTCAAGGATGCTAGAAACACACAACTCATTACAGAATTAATCACAATTATTATCTTTGCATAATAATAATGGCACAACCCTAAATTAATACAAAACAAAGCACATTTGTTGATACAATGTTCATTTATGTCGAAAGTCAGTGAGCTTCAGGAAGCACCCTCGGGGGAGGGAATTTGGGGGATGGGAGGGAGGGCGGAGAGTGGGGGGTGGGAGTTAAGGAGAGGGTAGTGGCTTAGGGTTTTGGGCGTGTGAGGCAGTCGAGGGATCCGCCCCTCCTTCCGTGCACGTCGCCAGTCGTGCTCGTGGGGGGGAGGTTTGCGTGAGGATGGGGAGGGGGGGGGGGGGGGGGAGGCCATCCATCTTATCTTCAGACAGTCAGATACTGTCCCGTCCTTAGTTGCGATGGGTACGGACGTCATAAACCAGGTCTTATCTTGACTTCTTCTCCTCGGCCTCTTTCATTGACCTCGAAACATTCCTTCTTTCCTTCCACAGACTTGAGTTACGTGGCGGGGGGGGGGGGGGGGGGGTGGGTTGCAACAGGTTACAATGATTCCTGTAATGCTTTAATTTAATTTAATCCAGATCTTTCATCTTCTTTGTCGCGGTCCTAATGTCCTGCGCGACCCCCAACATTACTTGACCCCTACATTGTTCATCGGCTGTATGTTGAGCGAGCCGCTTTGTCAATTCAATGTGGGCATTTTCCAATCTTGCTACTACTTGAAGGCAGCAAATCCAAATCCAAATTGCGATCGCTCCCCAACCGATCAGGAAGATGACGAGGAGATATAGATCCTCAACATCTTCAATCTCAATAGAATATAGGCATATTGATCGCCAATTATTCCAACTGTCAATTGCAAACCCGGCCTGGAATGTCCCTATCGGACACAATGGTTCGGTCGCACTTTGTTTTCTTGAAGAGAAGATTCGATCCACTGCTGCAAAACTCCAGCTTACTAGTTGATCCATTGATTGACTGAGTGGGAAGTCAGGAATATTGAAGAAAGGGTAGAATGTCCACACCGTCAAGGAGGCAGTTGTAAGGCAGTTGTAATTAGGGATCCACACCGTTATTAATTGCAGCTTAGAGTCCACACCGTCGAGAGAAGCAGAAAGACAGCGCTGGTGTACGGAGATAAAGGCGGCTGCTGGGAGGAGGGTAGAGGAGGCCTTGGAGGGCAGGGAGGAGAGATAAAAAATGCGACTGCTCTCTGGGGAGGTTTGAATGGAAAAAAAACCACACTATCCCCCTCACGTCCAATCCGCGCTTAGCAGGCGCCCCGACCGAACTGTAGGAGTCGCTGTTTACAACGACCCGGACCCACCCCGCCAGCTTCTCCCACCCTCTGATACAGCCAATTGTATCAGTGCAGACGGCCAGCCAAGCTGGTGACAACCCCGGAGCTGTGAGCTGGATTCGAACAGGCGAACCAAGCTCACAGCTCCGGGGCTGGTGACGAACGCAATCTCCGCTCGAAAGAGGTCTGTTCTGTATAGCAGGAAGGTAGTAAAGAGGTATGTTCTGTATAACAGTAAGGTAGTAAAGAGGTCTGTTCTGTATAGCAGGTAGTAAAGAGGTCTGTTCTGTATAACAGGAAGGTAGTAAAGAGGTCTGTTCTGTATAGCAGGAAGGTAGTAAAGAGGTCTGTTCTGTATAGCAGGAAGGTAGTAAAGAGGTCTGTTCTGTATAACAGGAAGGTAGTAAAGAGGTATGTTCTGTATAGCAGGTAGTAAAGAGGTCTGTTCTGTATAACAGGAAGGTAGTAAAGGTCTGTTCTGTATAACAGGAAGGTTGTAAAGAGGTCTGTTCTGTATAACAGGAAGGTAGTAAAGAGGTCTGTTCTGTATAGCAGGTAGTAAAGAGGTCTGTTCTGTATAACAGGAAGGTAGTAAAGAGGTATGTTCTTTATAACAGGAAGGTAGTAAAGAGGTCTGTTCTGTATAGCAGGAAGGTAGTAAAGAGGTCTGTTCTGTATAGCAGGTGGTGAAGAGGTCTGTTCTGTGTAACAGATGGTGAAGAGGTCTGACTGCACCACCCTCTTCATCAGGAGTTTCAATCCATGCCCTCTGGCACCCGCTTCAGATTCACCCTCAGTCAAGACAAACCGGTACAAGCATCTCATTCATCCCCACAGCCGGTACCCTCCTCAACTCAAGAGAAAGGAGGTAGCCCGCCTGTCATGAGGCCTACTTGTAGGATGATGTTCATGTTGATTTCTCATCATGTTGTTGCCACTGGACAGCGTTGTTGATGTATTCTGATTGTTAATGCTATGCTGATCATTTTATGTAGGGGGATGACAGGATAGTCATGATTATGTTGTTGTTATTGATGTTCTGATGGTTATGCTTGTTCATTGATGCAGTGCTGCTGAGTCTGTGCTGCTCTCACTAACGTGATTGTTAGTACAACGTGATATTGCACTTTATGCTGCAAAACCAAAGGCCCTTTGTTTGGGGACAAATAAAGTTGAAATTGAACGTCAACACACGCACGCACATACCACACACACACACACACATGTACATAAACACACACACACACGCACATAAACACACACACGAATGTACATAAACACACACACACACACACTAATGTACATGAACACACACACACACGTACATAAACACACACACGAATGTACATAAACACACACACACACACACACTAATGTACATGAACACACACACACACGTACATAAACACACAAATGTACATAAGCACACACGTCAGTCTGAGTAGGGCCCTTACGTTGGTGATGACAGCCATGCGCGTGATGACCTGCAGGATGTCCAGCCAGATGCCGATGCCCTCAGCTCGCTCCACCACCGGCCGCCGGTACTCACACACAAACTTCTGGGCGTCCAGACGGATCTCCACCCAGTTATTGATGAGGGCGAAGAGGGGGGCGAGCGGGCAGGCCGCCACGAAGATGGTGATGAAGCCAAACTGGAGCACTGCAAGAAGAGAGACTGTAGAATTAGAATGGATAGAACTGGAGCACTGCAAGAAGAGAGACTGTAGAATTAGAATGGATAGAACTGGAGCACTGCAAGAAGAGAGACTGTAGAATTAGAATGGATAGAACTGGAGCACTGCAAGAAGAGCGACTGTAGAATTAGAATGGATAGAACTGGAGCACTGCAAGAAGAGAGACTGTAGAATTAGAATGGATAGAACTGGAGCACTGCAAGAAGAGAGACTGTAGAATTAGAATGGATAGAACTGGAGCACTGCAAGAAGAGAGACTGTAGAATTAGAATGGATAGAACTGGAGCACTGCAAGAAGAGAGACTGTATAATTAGAATGGATATAACTGGAGCACTGCAAGAAGAGACACTAGAATTAGAATGGATAGAACTGGAGCACTGCAAGAAGAGACACTGTAGAATTAGAATGGATAGAACTGGAGCACTGCAAGAAGAGATACTGTAGAATTAGAATGGATAGAACTGGAGAACTGCAAGAAGAGATACTGTAGAATTAGAATGGATAGAACTGGAGCACTGCAAGAAGAGAGACTGTAGAATTATAATGGATAGAACTGGAGCACTGCAAGAAGAGACACTGTAGAATTAGAATGGATAGAACTGGAGCACTGCAAGAAGAGAGACTGTAGAATTAGAATGGTTATAACTGGAGCACTGCAAGAAGAGAGACTAGAATTAGAATGGATAGAACTGGAGCACTGCAAGAAGAGAGACTGTAGAATTAGAATGGATAGAACTGGAACACTGCAAGAAGAGAGACTGTAGAATTGCAAGAAGAGAGACTGTATAATTTTAATGGATAGAACTGGAGCACTGCCAGAAGAGAGACTGTAGAATTAGAATGGATAGAACTGGAGCACTGCGAGAAGAGATACTGTAGAATTAGAATGGATAGAACTGGAGCACTGCAAGAAGAGAGACTGTAGAATTAGAATGGATAGAACTGGAGCACTGCGAGAAGAGATACTGTAGAATTAGAATGGATAGAACTGGAGCACTGCAAGAATGGTAAATAAATGGTAAATGGCTGCATTTAGTGTTTTGTAGCACTGCAATAAGAGAGAGAGACTGTAGAATTAGAATGTATATAATTGTAGCACTGCAATAAGAGAGAGACTGTAGAATTAGAATGGATAGACCTGTACTACAGTAGCACTGGAATAAGAGAGCGAGACTGTATACCGGTAATTAGAATGGATATAACTGTAACACTGCAATAAGATAGAGACTGTAGAATTAGAATGGATAGAAATAAAGACTTCCAGGTGTATCATGGTCACTTCATTGACTATGTTTAAATGTACATCAGTGCTTCAATTTGAATGTGATAATGAAAACACTGGGGTTAAAGAAAGTAAAATTTACTTTCATTAAGGTCATATTCAGAGACATGTGGAGTTCTTCAATATTAGTTTAATTATTAGTAGTTGATGTTACTTATTAGTTTAGCATTTAAACACCCTCCTCTAAGTAAACTACACACACACATCCAAAATCTGTGTGTAGTGGTCTGGTGTCACGGATGGAATCCTGTGGATGATGAATGAGGAGACATGCTTCAGTACTTTCCATGTAATGAGTTAAAAAAAAATCGAATAATAATATATTATATTAAATATTATATTAAATCATATTCCCCCCCTGGTTGTAAATCTTTTAGTTTTACTCATTACGACTCACACGACTGGAAAGTAACGCAGCAGGTCTCCTCATTCATCATCCACAGGATTATGAAATCCTGAAATCATTATGAAAGACATTTATATATTTTTTTATAGATATTTTAGTAATGACTTAGATAATAGTTGTTGTCATAATAGCCTTAAACCAACAATGTCTCATTTAAGATAAGATATTCCTTTATTGATCCCCTTGGGGAAATACATGTGTCATAGCAGCACGGGGGAGGGGGGAGGGAAGGTACAGGTATGGGCAGGGTAATACATAAATACAGGCAATACGATTAGATCTGAATATTAAAATATGAGAAACAAATAAACAGTGTAAAGAATATAATTAACTGAATATAAAAATGAGAAAAAGAAACAGTGTAAACAAAGGTGCAGGTCTGTACACCCTATCGGTTATATTTAGGGATGCACCGATCCGATATTGGTATCGGTATCGGCCGCCGATATCAGTAAAATTGCTGGATCGGGTATCGGTAAAAAAAAAAAAAAAAAAAAAAAATATATATATATATAGAGAGAGAGAGAGAGAGAGAGAGAGAGAAAAAAAATATTATTATTATTTTTTATAATAATAAATAGAATAACAAATAACCATTCAGTACATTTATATCTATGTGTTAATTTGTTATATTTAGTTTCACTAAGTTAGGAAAGTAATGTTTTAAGTCAAGCCTGATGTGGCATACAGTTTATTAATTGAATGAATGAAGTTTATTTTCTGTCTTTGTTTACAACAAATCAAAAACACACTTGTGATCCTTTACAATTCTTAAAAACAAAATACTTTTGGGGGGGGGGGGGGGGGGGGGGGGGGGATTGGACAATGGGTATCGGATCGGTATCGGTATTGGCAGATACCCAAACCGAGGTATCGGTATCGGCACTGAAAAAGTCGGATCGGTGCATCCCTAGTTATATTATAATTACAAAAAATATAGGCAATAAAGGATTTAATTGAATAAATTCTATTCTGGGTCATGTATAGAACAAATTACGACCAGTGGTACTTCAACACAACCCCTCACTTTCGCTGCTACAGCCTCAAATGGTCTGGTAGGACCAACATGGTCAGCCCTCTCACGATACCAGACGTCCCTAGAACAAACAATGCGTTTTTTTTGTGTGTGCACAGAACGCAGGGTATTTTCTGCAAGAATGGACAACAACTACACAGCCGCCCCACGACCACCAAGAAAGCCAAGAATCTGCTATGCAGAAAGTCTGCATGCAATAAGAGAAAGCACCCAGATGCACAGAGCAAAGGGCGGCACAGTGGTTAACACTGTCGCCTCACAGCTAGAAGGTCCTGGGTTCGATTCCCGCTTTGGGGACCTGGTTGCCGTGTTGCCAGTTACCCAGGTGGGGTATCTCCTGGGCCTTTCTGTGTGAAGTTTGCATGTTCTCCCTGTGTTCGCAAGGGTTTCCCCTCCCGATAAGATAAACCCAATGGAAAAACATGCACAACAGATCGCTAACGCTGTCGCATCCCTGACGAAGATGGACAGGAGCACTTGGATTGATCCCCGGGTGCGGCACACGCTGCAGCCCTCGTCTGCTCCTGGCTGCTCTTGGGGTGAAGGACGATGTGCGTGTGTGTGTGTGTGACGTCTTCCTGTGGGTCGCCCATCGCGTGTGTGTGTTAAATCTGCATGACATTTCTTCATGGGAAAACACTGAGACTGTATCGCTTGCAGCCAGCAGGTGTCCCAATTACACATTATTTCTTTAAAAAAAGGGGCCTATTGGAACTATGGAATGTCGCTAAACACAAAGAAAACTAAAGTAATGATCATTGAAAAAACACCAGGAACTGTTTGTAAAATACAGGTGGATGGAGAAAAACTTGAACAAGTGAAGGAGTACATGTACCTTGGAAGCTGGATCAGTGAAGGTGGAAGAGCTAACATGGACATTAAGAGAAGAACCGGAATTGCAAAGGGCGCATTCTGGAACCATAAGGAATTATTGAGAAGAAACATAAGTTGGAAAACGAAGACCAGGATTTTGGAAACGTATGTTATGTCAGTCTTTTCATACGGAGCAGAAGCATGGACACTGAATGAAGAGGCAAAGAGGATGATAGACTATTTTTAAATGTGGACGCTGAGGAAGATGCTGAAGATAACATGGAAGGATAAGATCAAGAATGAGGAGGTACTGAGAAGAGCGGATATGCAAGGAGGACAGCTGCTGGAGAGGTTGAAAAAGAGAAAGATGGAGTTGTGCGGGCATGTTCTGAGAGGATCCAGCGGGGAGATGTTCAAGAAGGTGGTGATGGGGAAGGTGGATGGAAAGAGAGGAAGTGGAAGACCAAGAAGAGGCTGGGTAGACGACGTCTGTGATTGGAGCGGAGTGAGAGGCGGAGTCACGGAGTTGGAGAGAAGAAGTGGGGACAGAATGGGTTGGAGAGTGATAGGCAACCTTCGGAACGAAGAAGCCACCTAATGATGATGATTGTGAAAATGGCCCTTTTCTGTGTTTTGCATTGTTTTTCCTGGCTCCTCAACCGTAGTAGATTTGTAAACAACAATACACAACTCTCTATACAAACTATACAATACAAGGTATATGTCTTTGATATAATTTGCACCAAACTTGACACGTATGTTTGTCCTACTATAGCAAGGGCCTGTGAAGTTTTGAGTCATGAACATGAACTCAACAGCTTGTCCGATCGTGATGAGATTTGAAATGTATTGTCCTGTTGAATTAGCCTGATAGTATCAACATGTATAATTTTAGATAGTTGAACCATTTGACCCCTACATCCAATAACATTTTGGAAGAATGTGTGGGAAACAGGAAGTGATTTGAAGTGACAGGAAGTGGTGTCCGATTTGCACCAAACTTGACCAATATGTTTGTCTTACGACAGGTATTATGACAATGTTGCTGAAACATGAAATGTAGATTTACAGCCTTTGTCTTTTGAGACTGGTAATACAGGCAACTCCCCTCTCTGTCATCTACCCTGGGGGGGGGGGGGGGGGGGTGACAGTGGCTCGGGGGGTAGAGCAGTCATCTGGTAATCCAGAGGTTCCCGGTTTGATTCCTGCTTCTCCCGGGCAGCTTGTCAAAGTGTCCTTGAGCAAGACACTTAACCCCTAATTGCTCCTAATGAGCAGGTTGGCACCATGCATGGTGTGTGAATGTGTGAGTGAATGGGTAAAAATGTGAGGATAAAAGCGCACTTTGGATAAAAGCGCTATATAAATGCAGCCATTTACTATTTACCATTTACCCAGTAAAATGTTGAGTGTGAACATATCCACAAAGTGGGGAGATTTTCAGGCCTGGGCGGAGGTCTGCCCTCTGCTGAGTGCATTCTTCTACCTGTGGTCCCTGTACTGCTCACCCATCTCCAGGTATTCATCGAAGAGTCCCTCACACACCAGGAGCTGGTGGTCAGTCTCCCAGGGAGGAGCCTCGTTCTGCTGTAACTCCGTCTGGGCCTCCCCATCCTCTGCCTTCACCTTGGGGTTCAGGCTCCGCTTCTGCCACCATGCCTTCAGTTTCCTGATAGGAGAAGACACACACGCTTTAAATCCTCCCTAAAATCATGGCTCAGCAGCAACTCAAATTGGTCTTAATTTGGTTTTTATCTCTTTTATCATGAGTTGCTTTTAAGCGTTTGCGGTTTTTAAAATGTCTTAACATTAGTTGACTGTATGAGTTTTCAGGTTAGGTGTTTTGTACTTGCATTTAGGGGGTCCTGTCTGTGTATGTTCTTTCGTGTTTTTGTGCCTTTTTATGTTATATGTACGTAAATGGACCACAATGGAAACAAGCCATGGCTTTATTGTGTCCTCTTCATTTTACCAGCGTTATGACATTGTTATTGTTCAAATGTTGTCTTACTGGTGTGCCAATAAAGTATTCAATCAATCAATCAAACACACACACACAAACACTGGTCACTATTATATATCCATTATTCACTTCACTTTATGTTACAACTCATCTGTGTCCTAGTTATTATTTTATTAAAAGGTGCACTGTGTAGTTTTGTGAGAGTCAGAGAAGTGAATAATTTCTAAGGTATATTTTCACAACTGAATAAAGAAACTGTGCTCAGAGGAAGATTGGATCCCTGGAACACAATAATAATAGAAGTTATTATTTAATTTATGTCAGTTACAAAGACAGGACCAGTAATTTTGTGAACAAACATATTCTAGGCTTACGTTTGATTCACATAATTCTACTGATAATTCTAGTAAAATGACAGTAAATGTCTTTTGCAGGCTCTGCAAACAAATCCCCTTCCTCCTAAACCGCATAGTGCAGCTCTTAACACTTGGGGGCCCACATGTGGGCCCTCTTGAGGACGATTTGCCCACCGCCGCTTTGCAGACCTCTAGCGGCTCGGTGTGCATTTCCTTTAAGACAATATAGAGATAGAATTAAAGCCATATTTGTTGCCTGTCGATTGCCGTTTCATGCGACAAAATCCGTTCAGCGGATCTCGAGTTACTTGCCGATATGTGTAGTAGTACACGGCAGAGTCAGATTACCACCCCCGACTCCCAGGGTTCTAGCTCCGTCAATCATTTGGCGATCTCGAAAATTATTGGACAGGGTTATGATATGATGTACCAATGATCAAATCAGGGATCTAGGTGAAAAGTCACGAGCAAAAACAGGAAGAGAAAAAAACGCAGAATGAATTGAAGTCTATGAGGAAAAGGAAACCAGGAATGCTACACAATTTACCAAAATAATTTCTGAACGGATATTTATGAATTCTTTTGGATATATACTTTTGGATATTGCACCTACTAAAGGAAAACGTGAGTAACATGTTTTTCTACAACTCCAAGTTCAGACCTATGTTACTCTATTTCATTAGCACTAAAAGTGATCTTTCTTTATTGTATCAAAAACTTCAGAATGTTATACTCTATAGTGCCAAGTATAAAGTATAGTATTTTGGTTTGCAAAAAACAGTATGCAGTCCTCAAAAACAAAAATGGCCACTTTTCTGCCCGCATGTTAAAGCTGTGGATGCAAAGCACGAGTGAAAACAAAAATCCAGTAAGACTGAGCTTTATCTGTGTAATAACAGTCAGTAATAAGTTACAAAACATACTGCTGTCTATTTGTCTACGGTCAATTAAATAAATTAATTAAGTGATGTTTTTAATCAACTGTAATACTGGGAGTACTGGGATTTTGAAGTACAGTACAGAAAGCATCCATCATTAAAACAAAATGAAGTACCCTGGAATAACGTGACTTGCAGACTTACGGGCAGAGAAACTCCTGGATGTTGTTGATAACCTGCTTGCCCACCATGATCACTAGCAGCTCCTGAGCCAGTTCAATAAGACAGCCTCCCGGACCACACTGACCAACAACAACACATACAACAATAATAATAACAATCATAATAATAATCATAATAATGATATACTTTATTTGTATAGCACATGCCATACAAGAATCGCAGCCCAAAGTGCTTCACATCAGTAAAATAGACATAAAATGAGCATAAAATAGACAGAATAAAAGCAATGCAGAGAATAAGAAAAAGGGTAAAAGCAATGCAGGTAATAACAAGACAAATACTGACTCAATAGTCAATGACAATAGCTAAAGCTATTAGCACTGCACGATAACTACCGTAATAGACTTTCATAGGTGCATACTGCAGCACAATGACACAGAATAAGAAACTAGCTGGATCTGAATGCCACTCACATCTTCATTTCGCATTCCAAAGATTTTCTGGTAATTTCCAGGGTAACCAAGAAACCTATAAAAAAAAATAGTATATTCCATCAACATTATGATTTAATAGAAACGTTGGATGATGATGTAGCACAGCTTTGATGTTCATTAACACAATATCACGTATATATATGTAATTGGGAGCCAGCGCTTGATGGCCAATCACGTATGTGTTTAACTCGTTATTTATTTTATTCGCTATTGCCATTCATAATTCATCGAGGCACCTTGTGCATACTGTTCTGAGTGTGTCTGAGATTGCAGACGGTCAATACCGCCTTGTGGCAGCTATTGCACTCCATTAGAAACGATGTGGTTTGTTATCTGGGCCAAGCGGAGCCGTGTGGGCGGGGTTTAAATACTCCGGCGAGGTAGCCGGTCACCACCATACATTTACGAGGCTGCCCCCCCCCCCCTCCATATGCAATGCTGGAGAACGTGACACGGAAAAATGACAACGTGATTAAGTCGATTTCACTAAAACGCTATTATCGCGTCTTTTCCTGGGAAGCACCCAAACCATACTCATATTCAAAACGGTATAAAACGGAAATGTATGGATGAAAAAACAATCTGTTTTCTGCATGTTGACTGGAAGCAACTCACTGACAATCGACGGGTGTATTAGATCCATAGCTATAATATTTCATATATTTTAAGTAGGGATGTTCGATATTGGCTTTTTTACCGATACCGATATACCGATATTGTCCAACTCTTAATTTCCGATACCGGTATAAACAGATACCGATATATGCAGGGTTTCCCCCCCCCCAAAAAACAGAATAATTTCAGGTAATTAACATTACATATCTCTTGTCATGGAATTAACACAACATTATGCATACTTTTGACAATAAATAAAATGAGAATTTGTTCTTACTTGCTTGCCTGGGTAAATAAAGGTTCAATAAATGTACAAAAAAAAATTTAAAACAGATACCGATAATTTCCAATATCACATTTTATTACATGGTGTTTTCACATTCGCCGATATGCTTGCTTGTGATTGGTCAATAGCGCGCGTCAGAGGTCCGATATTACACAATAATGACCGCTGTGGGACAATAATGACCGCTGTGCGCAGCTGTTCGCAAACAAGCCCACTGAGATCAGTGCAATTAGACACTGCTGGCTGCCGGGGAAAGCTGCTGGGGGGCGGAGCGACGAGCACTCAGCGGAGCCAGAACCAGTGTTGCGAGTCGATGTAAAATGAATTAGGTATATTGTTAGTAAGTTAGCCATGTAATAAGCGGGATAATGTATAGCTATACTCGATAATTGTCGCAAAATAATTGACCTTCACTGACGTTTAAAACATCTCGCCGAGGCGGCTCAGTATTTTAAACTCTGTCGGTCAATTATTTTGCGACAATGACCTCGTAGCTATACATTATCCCTTACTTAATGCCAATATCGGCCGATAATATCGGTAGGCCGATAATATCGGACATCCCTAATTTTAAGCACTCGCAAGTGAACAAAGCGCCCCATTGAACAAAGCGCTGGCGTTCTAGCAAATGTATCAGTACTAAATGTATCAGTACTAAATACCTATATGTCCCTATGCCATAAATGTCATGTATGTTGTGTATGTCATAAATGTCTATATGAATTGAAAATGGGGGACCCTGATGGAAACAAGACAAACGTCTTTCTCAGGTCTGCATCCCCTTAACAATTGTATGTATTGAGCCGTACTGTATTGTACCCATTCTGCAATCTGTTAAATAAAGTTTTCATTCATTCATTCATTCATTCAGGTAAACAGCGACCCCTGGCCGTGAATGTGTTAAGGTGGACTCACAGAATGTGAAAGATGCTAAACATTATTCTGTTTTGATCAACATTCTTGCTTGGCCCTCCTTTAACACATTGAGTGCTACACCCCTTCCTGGAAGTGACCTGGCCTTGCCGTCCATTAACCCCATGTAAACGTAGTTGTAGTTTGTAGAGCTAAACCTATATTTTATAGTATCTATTTATAGTATAGGGTCTAATAACGCCGTCGATTGTCAGTGAGTTGCTTCCAGTCAACGTGCAAAAAACGGATAATTTTTTCATCAGTACATTTCCGTTTTATACCGTTTTGAATATGAATATAGTTTGGGTGCTTCTGAGTCATTCCAGGAAAAAGACCGGAAAACAGCGTTTTTGTGTAATTCAATAAACACGTTGTCATTTTTCGCCTGATTATCGAATCTTCCTGAAATCAACGCTAGATCATCATTATTATCCTTCCTCGTGCAAGCATGCAATGTGGTTTAGACCGGCGCGCCCCCCTCCCCTCCTGCACCCAACGGCACACATCCACACACATAAAACACAGAGACAGCGTAGATCGGGGTAGAAATAAATATCAGATCAAAGATCAAATTTATATATAGTGTTCTTACCTTGTATCTGATGTAATGCAAAAAAAAATCCAATTATCTGATCGCCATTCCAGTTATCCACAGCGATCCTGTCTCCGACTTTGTTGGGCATTGCAACATGAACGGGCGGGCGGGGTCAGTTGTCCAAACCAACCCTACAAGCGTGTGTTTTGCCGGAGTGTTTAGGACCCGCCCCCACGCCGCAGCTCGGTAGAGAAAAGAAACTACCCCGTTCCTAATGGAGTGCAATAATGGCCAAAGGCGTTAGAGGGCGGTATAAGACCGTCTGCCAGCTCAGACACACTCAGAACAGTATGCACAAGGTGCCCCACTGAATTATGAATGGCAATAGCGATTAAAAGAAATACTGTGAGAAAAACGTAGATCTACGTTTCCGGCACTCAACGGTTGGGCGACATAAATGTAGTTCTACGTTTTCGGCAACCATAGTGTTAATAACCCTTACACCTAAACCTATTTCATTCTGCCTGGATCTTTTTTGTATTTTGGGCTGTACATTTGCCAAATAGTGATTTTGCCATTTTTTCCTTTATTACTTCATCTTTCAATATCTGGCAGTTATTTAACATTACTGTATTATATAAGTGTGTAATGTACCTTCCTTTAAGTGCCCTCTAAATGCATCTTGATTCTGTGCGGGCTACTCACCTGCCCTTGAAGAAGGCGATGTAGATGGGGGAGGAGTAAAAGTTGACAAACTGGAAGACGAAGACCTTGAGTATGAACATGTCCTCGTATTTGGTCTGCGTGCGGTGCATCTCTGAGATGGTACAATGAGTTAAAAAAGAAAAGGAGTGAGTCAATATTTGTAAAGCTATGTGGTAACCCTTCCTTCCAAGTATTTACCCGGTAAATATATGGTCAAGTATGGTATAGGTATCATTGGGTAATTACCACTGGTAAATAAGTAGTTAGATACAGACCAGTTAACAGGCTTATTCAGACAATATCCACACAAAGAGTCAAGACTTAAGTATCATCTTAGTTAAATATGGGTGAGTATGCCATATCTCCTTCTCTTTCCTTTTGTGTTTTCCATCTGACATCCTTTGAGTTATATTGAAGGTTATGGACCTGTTATTGAACTGTTTTGGACCTGTTATGGACCTGTTATGGTTATGGACCTGTTTTGGACCTGTTATGGACCTGTTTTGGACCCGTTATGGGCCTGTTATGGACCAGTTATGGACCTGTTTTGGACCTGTTTTGGACCTGTTATGGACCTGTTATGGACCTGTTTTGGACCCGTTATGGACCCGTTATGGTTGTGGTTGTCTATATTTACATTAGACATACTGTAAGTAACTTTGGGTGTAATTCGTGGTAAAAATAATACATTGACATGTTTTTCTATGGTGAGGAATTAGCTACCCCTTAATTGATCTGTCCTTTATACTGGTAGCCTTTCAGCTGAGAATGAAGGGAATACACCAAGTTACATGTGACTCTGTCGTACTATAGCCACAACTCTGTTGTTTTTCTGTTTCTGTTATGGATGGTATTAATGTGATCACTGTCCATAATATATCATAAAACAGTGGGGATTAAATGTTGTTACACTAGATTATAAACAGAAACCTTTATTTTGACCTGAACTAGTAGATGTGCAGAGAACCTTTATTTTGAAGGAGCGAAGTGGGCAAATCTGACATCACATTTGTTGGGGTAACTTCCTGTTTTTTATCAAGGAAACTATAAAAGAAGGAATGGTCATCACGTAATTGTGTAGCGTGTGAAGTGTGGAAACTTTCAGTTTGGCCGACATTGAGTTGAATGGGATCAGCCATCTCCTCGTTTATGACCAAACATGTGTATGGTCAATTAAACAGGTTATTACCTCGGATGTCAGAATTATCTGCAATTTGTTGCATTGTTAACTAGCTGACATTTGATATATTGGTTGATGTATATTTCCTCAGATAGCTGGTATATTTAAAAAATTTAATACAGGCTTCATTAGGGAGGTGTAGTGGTTACGTCATTGTTGTTTCCGGCCGGTCCACCTCGCTTGATATTGCAATGTATTTCCAATGGACACATTTGTAAATCGTCTAGTTTAAAACAAATAAAGCATGAACATTGGCATGGTGTACCTTTCTGTGTGTATGCATCCACAATCTATAGCTCAACACCATAAAGACATGCATGGTAGGCAGGGACTACAGATGAAAACGATAGGTTATGTATATAACCTAGTTATATGAGTACTGGCTGAGCGTCCTGCTCTTCGCCATCGAGATATACCTCATCTCCAGTACCTAGTGTACTCCATCAACGAATAAAAACAAATACACCCAGCACCTGCCAGGCCCCGCCCTAGTGACGTACTATATAGCACTAGGCGTGGTCACCACTCGCTCTTCCTCGGAAAACCGTTTCCAAAAGAAAGGTTTCCCCAAGGGACCTCAGGGCAAGCTAAGAGCAGGACGCTCAGCCAGTACTCATATAACTAGGTTATATACATAACCTATCGTTATATAGTCGTACTGGCGAATCGCGTCCTGCTCTTCGCCATCGAGATATGGGGACAGAGCAGACGCGAGGACCGACAAATGCACCCCGAGGACCCGAAAGCCCACATCAGGGGGGAGGGGAGTCCAGTCACCCCTCCTTCCTAGTGAAGAGGGGGCGGCAGTCAACTCCACGAGGCCACCAAGTGCGAAAAAGAGGGAACTACAGTAGAACCTCTTAAACGCACAGCACAGGCGGGACCACGTGTGACACAACACATTGTGGCCCACACCCACACACCCCTGTTACCCCACCGAAGGACGGGAAGCAGGAGAGGTTCCAGACCTCAGAACCGCCTGGGAGACAGAACCCCCGGTCATGTCCATGAGGTAAAACCTTACGAAGGGACCCGGTGAGGACCATGAAGCCGCAGCACAGATGTCCTCCACCGAGGCCCCACCCAGCAGGGCGGCAGAGGCCTGCGCACTAGCGTGAGGAGGCGGATGAACGCCTGAACCATAATATCCCTGGAGCGGAAAGAGCTCCGGATATTCATTGGCACGAAGACTGGATTAGGCCTCAGAGTGGCACCGATATCGAAACGAATAGACAGACACTCAGGCCGCACCGAGAGAGCACAGAGTTCACCCACGTGCTTAGCGGAGGTGACGGCCAGCAGGAACGCAGTCCCAAAGGCCTTGCTCAAAAGGCTCAAACGGGGCCTCGGACAACCGACCGAGGACCAATTGAAGATCTCAACTCGGAGCCAGAGAACGTTTCACCGGCTTAAGGCGGCGAGCGCCAAGCAGTAAACGCTTCACAAGAGGGTGGCCTTACACCACTCTTGGAAAATACGCCACCTACCCGCGTAACCCGCGATAGTGGAGGGAGCATGCACGTTCCGGATGGTACCAACCACAGAAGGATCCATCCTCTCCAGACTCACCCTCTCACCAGCCAAACCATCAGCGGCTGGCCCAGCACAGGGAACTAACACAGAGACCCGTGCGCTTGAGAGAGGTGACCAAGGAACAGGGCATGATGGGGATACCAAGAGCTGGATCAGGACCGGGAACCACACAGCTGCGCCCCGGTCCGGCGCAATCAGGATCAAGGACCTGCGCTCCTCAACGTACCCGCCCCAACAACTGACCTAACAGATGTATGGGGGAAAAAATCCCAGGCAGCACGGCATCGGTCCCAGACCTGCCCGACTATGTCCGGACGTAATCCCCACCCGTCAGGGTGAGGACCGCCCCGCGACATCACACCTGTACCCACATTCACCCTGCCGGGGATGTGGAGAGCCCTCAGGCCGCGCAGATGGAGAACGCCCATAGCCAGCCGCCCGGTGCAGACGGGGGGAGCGTACTCCTCCCTGTCTGTCGATATACGACGCTGACGTCGTATTGTCCGTCCTGATCAAACACACATTGAACGTAGCGCAGACCGGGCAGCATGGCTTGCCAGCTGCCCCCTATTGCGTTGGCCCGACGCGTCTCCAGCGAGGGAGGCGTCGGTGAAAAACGTGACGTGTGACAGCCTACTGCCCATGGGGACCCCCCTGGTGAGGACCCCAGGCCCTCCCCAGGGGGCGAGGTCCCCCAGTACTGACACGGGAACCTTAGCCACTTCCACTTGCCTCTCACCGGGTCTATTTCTATACTGGAAAAGAACCACCTCTGTAACCTCCTCCTGGGGTGAAGAGGAGGCCAAGAGGGACCACGGAATGAGCAGATGCCATCATACCGAGCAGGCGTATCACGGACAGCGCCGTAACCGTCCTAGGACACGAGAACACGCTCTGAGAGGGATGCCCATAGCCCTCCACCCGTTGACTGGAAAGAGGAGTACTCTACTTCCAGTCTACAGCAACCACAGGCTGGTAGGAAACCTGCCTGGTATGAGAATACACTTCGTAACCCCTGACGCCGCAGAGGCCCCAGTGCGGCCTCCACGCACTTGGTGAAGATGCGGGGAACCAGAGAAAAGCCGAACGGCAGCCTCTGGTACTCATACGCTAACCCTGCAAAGGAAGCGTAGGTAAGCCCTAGGATGGAAGATCGGGGATGCGAATACGCATCCCACAGGTCTATGGAGGAGAACCAGGCCCCCACCTGACAGTGTTCAACAGGTAGGAGATGATCCAAAAAATGCTGAACCTTCCCATGGGACAAAACGCCACGACGATGGCTTGCTTCGTCCACAGAGATTGGATCTCGTTGACCAGAGCTGTCACTGCTGGTGACCCTGACAATAGGGTCTGTACCAAACCCGAAAACGGGTGGGGTTGTGTAAATACAAGTCCCCGCCTCAGCGTTCTCTCCATCCACCTCGACATATGGTACTGCTGTAGCCATATGTGATGACACTCCCAACGCACCCGCCGCCATGTGGCGCAGGTCCGCTAGGAACTGTAGATAGGCGGCCCGGTCCCACCCGCTGTGCGTAGCCAACCCTGAACCCGTGCGAGCAGAGCGTTCCGTGTCGGGACATCTGACCCTGACACTACCCACGAGGCAATCGCACCCAAGGGGGGACCCCGACACAAAGGGCCGGTTTGATACGGGGGAAGCTGACATCAGTCTCTAGGTGACAAAAGCTCCCCCACTGAACACCCCTCCAGAACATGCTGAGGAGTTGTTCTGCAGCCGGACATGCAAGGTGTGAGGCCACCATGGGTTCCTACACACCGTAGCCATGCAGTGATATTACTACCACCCAAATCACGCGCGCCTGCGAGACCACTGCCAATCTTTCAGGACTGGGAGGCACCAACATGATACCCGGCCTGGCGAAGGCGAGGTCGGGGAAGCCCGCACTGTGTGCCTCAAAAAGGTTTCGAGCCCCCCTGCTGACAACACTTGTAGTTGACAGACGTAACACCAGGCTCAACCAAAGACAGCTTATGGTGTGGGAGCCGCTTGACAGCACAACATTCTCACGGACAGACCCAGGCTCAGCCATCAACTGGGTGTCAGCCCCTGTCCCCATGAGAAGCGAAACGTGGGGCCGCATGCACTTCAACGAAGGCTCGCGGTCCGTAGCCAAAGGAAACAAATCAGAGCCCCTTTTCCGCTGATGTTGGGGGAGGGAGTGATCGGAGAGCGGGCTGCTCGCGGCAGGACGGCGACAGCTTGTATATTCCAAGCCGAGCTCATCCAACATGGCCGATCCCTCGGCCGCCAAGGCTGTCGGCCTTGTGGACACCTGTCGACTCAACGCCCAGGATACCTCTGGCGGGGGAAAACATGGCCGCCTGTCGAGGGCCTCGCCATAGCCGCTGACGAGGCCGTGCTCTCACCTCTGGCTGCGCGGCGTGAGGCGGTGTGGGGCCTAGGACAAATACCGCCCGCGCTCCAGCGGAAGACCAAGATCCTCTGCGGAGAGGGGAGCCCTGATCGGTTATAGCTTGCGGCTAGGTCAAAGCTAATAACGTCAACAACCTCGCGCGATGTGTCGACGTCGGCTGGCCCTCAAGGCCCCGCCACCAGACACAATTTTTTACAGAAAAAACAGTAATTCGAACACAGTTACTAATCGCTGCCAATTCCATACCGTGGCGGTACAGGCTTTATCAGCCCACCAGCCACTCGCCGGGCCGACCCACCTCATGGCGTCGGCCGGGCGGGGCACTGTTTCAACATGTCAAAAGCAAAGGACTGATGCTAACACGGAGCACCAGTGGTGGTTGCAACCAGCAACCTCCACTGTGGTGTGCACCATGAAGGGGTTAATGAATAAATGACCTAACACCACCAATATACTGTAGAATGGGCTAGCCCATGCACACAACGTTAAAGGGATGCGGACCAGAGAACCAGTCCCGCATTCATTCATAATATTCACAAACAGCACACCAGCCCTAGACCTCAGCCCATTTACCCATGAAAATGTAAACAAAGCCCCCCCGCAATACTTCCCCAGTAGACACCGATTGACCGTCAGCATGAATGGTTAAGAGGAGGGAATACTGTAGTGTAGACAGACATTCCCACAGCAGGGAGACAAAACAGAAACAGTAGCCCAACATAGCATAGCGTTAGCCGCGCGCTCCAGGATAATGGGGAAAACAACAACGTTTACCCAGATATCCCGCCGCTTGCGCCAATACACAACTTCACAGGGTGCAAGCATCCGCCATGATGGAAACGAAAATAGAGGAAGAGCGAGTGGTGACCACGCCTAGTGCTATATAGTACGTCACTAGGGCGGGGCCTGGCAGGTGCTGGGTGTATTTGTTTTTATTCGTTGATGGAGTACACTAGGTACTGGAGATGAGGTATATCTAGATGGCAAAGAGCAGGACGCGATTCGCCAGTACGACTATATAACTAGCTCAATAGCTAATTCTGGCACATTTACATTGATGTGGGACCGCGCGGGCGGTCCAAAGTGACGTCAGACTACACCTCCCTAGGCATAAAAAAAATTTGTTTGGTTCCTGTTGGTTGTCAGTTAAGGCCATGGGTAGGTAGGGAATTTATTTTATTTTATATTTTATTTTATTTATTCCCACGGCGACTATGGCTAGGGAATTTCTTTATTTAATTAAAATGTTCACAACAACATGGATGCATGTACTCTGCCAGCATGTTTAATATCCATAATACTAAAGGTTTGACTAAGATTTTTATGAAACGTTATTAAAAAAATAAATAAAAAGAATTTAACTTTTTTTTTCTTTTACGCATAAAATAAATTGGGTCACACCTAAATCAGCAGGGTCGGTCGGCAACCGGAACCAAACAATTTTTTTCTTTTAGGCCCTATAGAACTGGCACCAAAGTCTGACCAAAGTCCAAGCAGAGCATAGAACGCTGGTATTCTGAGGTCTGATGACACTTCCTTCTTTTATAGTCTCCTTGGTTTGTATATTTATTTCTTACAAGGCACTGTGTTGTTTATCTGCCAAAAGCAATTATCTGTATTAATTCCAAGGTAAACATACCGGTAATCCATGGCTCTTGATTTATAGTTAGTATTTTGTGTCAGGAAGAAACTAAAGTAATGGATTCCCCCATTGTGGGCGGGGCAAATCATCAGACGTAATCACAATCAGACGTTATTTAGCAAAAGCCTTAGATCAAGATTGTGAAATTAGCATGCATGCCACTGAAAAAAGACAGATCTGTTTATAAATTGTGTTGGAGCTCTCAAAGCAGCGGAACAGCACCACCATGTCGAAATTTCACACGAGAATCACTTCACATCATTCCAAATTCATTTTCACTCCCTTTTAATATAATTGTTGCTGGGTTAACCGCGTTGAATATATTGAGATGAGTGAGGATGTGGAGGATGATGCGAAGGAGGAAGAGGGCCTAAACTCACCCCAGCAGGTCAGGATGTGGGCCAGCGCTATGTAGAAACGAGACAGCATCAAGATCACCAGCAGGTTCAGCACTGAGCCTGTTATACTGGCGATCCTCCCTGCCTGTACAGAGGGAGAGGAGCACCAGACAAGGAAATAGGATTATTGACAGATAAATAATAATAATTAGTGTTCAGGCGATTAAATTTTTTTATCTAATTAATTACAGGATTTGTAATTAATTAATCTAATTAATCGCATTTTAATCGCATAACCATTTTATGCCCGATATTCTATATTCTATAATCATATTTCAAATTGCATGTGTCCGGATGGCCGAATTCAGTAATGTATCTAAACAACCTTCTGTTTAATCATCTTCCATCTATTAATTTGCTTAGATTTTTCAGGTCTGGTCAATTTGAGCATAGTGTTATTCACAGTCATAGATACAAAAAAATGAATTGATATTCTCATTTGGTTCATTACAATTTACTCAAGCCTAGTAACAGACACAGTATTTCTGACACTGGGAATACATTCCCTGAGATCCATAGATGTCCCTAGAATCAGATACCAAGAACATGCAAATGAGCCATATAAAAAAAAAGTCTGTAAATGTGTATTCTACGTTCTTATGGAATGAATGAGATAAAAAAATATATATATATATTTATTAAGAATTTAAAAAAAATTGTAATTAATTTTGAGTACATTTTCATAACGCGATCATTTGCTGTGTAATGCATTAATCTAATTAACGCGATAAACTGACAGCCCTAATAATAATACATCTATTTTATATAGCGCTTTTCCAGGTGCTCAAAGACGCTTTTTTAAACACATACAAGTAGCTAAAGAAAGTATAGTGAATAACGTTAATTATCATTTATTTTCAGTTTTAATGTTCTACTTATTTGCTTTTGTTTGTTTTCTGTTATTTTAATTTAATCTAACTTAAATTGAATCTAATTTAATTGTCTCTAGTTTTATTCAATTCTCACCTTCTTTCGGACTTCTGTTAAATATAATTAACCTGTTAAGCCCTAGCCATATTTTCTGAAAATCCGCCTAAAAATACATACCTAAGTAAATGCAAGATTGCTCCACTTCTACAAGGTCCATTTGCATGTTCTTGGTATCTAGGGACATAGATGGATCTGAGGGAATCTATTCCCAGTGTCAGAAATATTGTGTCTGTTACTAGGCTTGAGTAAATCGTGATGAAGGAGAATATAAATTATGATTTTTATTTGCATCTTTGACTGTGAATAACACCATGCTAAAAATTACCGGACATGAAAAAATCGAAGCAAATTAATAAAGGGAAGATGATTAAACAGAAGGTTTTGTAGATGCAGTACTGAATTCTGCCATCCGGACACATGCTATTTGAAATATTATTATAGAATATAAGGCTGATAGAATGGCCCTGTTTTTCAATGTGTACATAATGTAAAGATCCGTAGATGACATGGTATGTATGGGTGTGAATGAGACCCCCGGGGGCTGGGTGGGTAACTGGGGGAGGGAGAGGGGAACGGGAGACGCAGCTGCAGAAGGTCAAACTACCCAAGAATTACCACAATACTATAGACAGGGGTGAGGGAAAGAGTGAAATAATCTCATTGATGATTTTCTTCCACAGCCACAGCCGTGCTAGAGAGTTTTCTTTCTGTGTTTTTAGTTCTTTCTTTACTTCTTTTTATCTAAATGTTTGTGCATAATACAGATGGGTCTGATTGATATTATTATTGTTTTTTTGTTTTTCTTTCCCAGTAGCATCTATGCTGTGTGTTTGGATGTTTTGCAGATGTGTTTTCAACAACTCCGGTGTGGGGGGGATGGGGTGGGTATGAGGGAGGGGAAGGGGAAATGAAAGGGGAAGAAAAGAAAAAAAGATGGAAAATGAATGATGTTGTTGTCAATTGTAAATGTGCAAATTACTTTTCCTGCAATAAAGAAATTTATAAAATCTCAGTAGGCTGAGGGGGCGTGGCCTTCTGTTCTCTAGATGTTTGCCTGTTAAGGACTCAGTGTAGGGGTCTTTGCTGAGCACCACTCAGCTGATGGACCAATCAGAGCAGCTAGATGTGACTGATGGGCCAATCAGGGTAATCCGTGTGCATTATGCAATATTCTAGAACAAGCAGATTGGATATCTGAAATGACTTGATTCTGTTGATATCCAGAGCGATAGACATCAAAGGGATTTAGTCTACATTGTCAACAACAACATTTCTAACATTTTGGATAATGTTACATCAACATTCCTTATGTAAAAAAATGCAACACGATTGAAAAACACAATTTACATTGTATTGAATCTTTATGTAAATCTTTTGCTCAGTACTTTGAATCTCATTTTATTTAAAGTTGAATTCCTCCCTCCTCCTATGTGTTTAATTGGACTCACAGAGAATACGAAGAAGGTTTTTGACTTGTGGATGATGATACTCAGGATGGTCCGGTAAAGGATGATGGCAATCAGGAACATCAGAACCACAATCACCTGCATGGGAGACAAAAGCCTTTATTATAAATCAAATCAAATCAAATCAGACGACTACATAAGTACGTATGTAAACCTTTATTTATAGAGGACCTTTCAATAGAATTAAGTGATAAAATGCTTCAAAAACTCTAAAGCAAAAAAAGTACAAAAACAGAAAATGTAACAGCCTACTGTATAACTGATTACAAAAACCAAACAGCCTATAACAGATTACGAAAACCCAACAACCTATAACAGATTAAGAAAACCAAACAGCCTATAACAGATTACGAAAACCCAACAACCTATAACAGATTAAGAAAACCAAACAGCCTATAACAGATTAAGAAAACACCTCTCAGAGGAAAATGCATGTTTTTAGGAGCTTCTTAAAATGTGTGACTGAATCAGACAATCTGAGCGGTGAGGTGGGTCAAGATTCTGATTCTGAACCACCAAGAGGCCCCTGATCAGACTAGAGCAGTGGTTCTCAAACTACGGGTCGCAACCCAAATTGGGGTTGCGGGCATTGGCAAGTAAAAAAAAAAAATATATATATATATATATATATATATATATATATATATATATATATTTTTTTTTAATGTTCTGGCAACATATCCTGGCTAAATATGCCTCGTTTTATAAATGTGTATTGATAACATAGTGATGTAATTACATTTTCTAATGTATTCATGATCAAGTTCAACATCGTGTGCTTTTATTTTGATATTCCTTAATTCCGCGTTGAAATTCCGCAATGTGGGGTCCCCAGAAAAATTTCTAAATAAAATGGGGTCACGGTATGAAAAAGTTTGAGAACCCCTGGACTAGAGGAACTAGAGAGATCGACTAGGTGCTAATTATTATATTATGTATACGTATAGCAGTGGAGGTTTCTCTATGACAACACGTGAAACACAAATTCACTCATAATTCATAATTATTATTAATTTACATATATATATATTTTGTTTTTAATTATTATAATTTTTTTTATTGGAAATGTTTTCCTCTGTAAAAGAAATGCCAGTGAATAATTTTTTTTCTTCAAAAATGGCCAAAATGTACAGCTCTGAGCAGGCCTGCACTGCAGTAATGACTGCAGTATATTCGTGCAGATGGCTGCACAGGTTGACCCAGGATTAAATAAATAATAAATAATAGCCAATCAAAATAGGCTATTAACGTCATCTAAGCACGGTCTGTGCAGTTAAACTCTTGCCATTGAATGGGGGATTGAATGATTGACAGCCCTTGACATCCAATACACGGAGGTTGAATATGATTGGCAGCCTTGAAAATCCAATCAGAGGTTGCTGCATTGCACAATCAAAACGGGTCCAGCTGCAGGTCCGTAGGTTAGGTTTAGCTGGTGCCAATCTCAAGTTTCTCAAGTTTCTTTATTAGTTGTCATACAGAAGTACAGAATACTTTTATACAAAATGTAACAGAAAGAAGCATTTTGTATAAAAGTATTCTGTACTTCTGTATGACAACTAATAAAGAAACTTGAGAAACTTGAGATTGGCCCGAGCTAAACCTAACCTACGGACCTGCAGCTGGACTGGTTTCACTGTGTGAAAGAGCAAGCTAGTAGTTTAGTAAGCTGTACAGCTATAACAACACAGTAGGCTAAATTAAACTTTGCGCCAACATTAGGACCGAAGTATAACAGCAACTGAGCAACATGAAGAAGTGGACTTATGCATCTGGATCAGAAAAAAAGTTGTGGATGAAAAAGTAAATAGGCTACAGTGTTTCTAAAAGCTTGTATGCTAACAGTAGCTAGCCAGCTTAGCCTACATCACAATGATGATCACCAAGCTAACTTACTGTACACACTGTAGGGCAGGGCAATTAATCGAAACAGAATCGCGATATCGATTCATAGACCTATGCAATCTCATTTCAAGTTATGACGATTTTTCTTTTATTAAAAAAAAAGTTATAATTTTTTTTTTTTTTTTTTACTTTTTTAATTATTTTATCTGGGTTGAACATGATTTGTGGAACTCCCTCTGGTGTTGTGGTCGTGGTATTCATTGACCTCTGGGAAGTATTTCGACATGCACATGGGTATCTTAGTGGTGTAGTGTATCTTATAGACCAGGCCCATTGCCAGTTGCTGTACTCTGTCGTCTACTCTAAGCCATCCTAGGTTGTCAAAGTGGGCAGGGGTGAGGTGGGTTTTAGGAGTAAGGTCAAGCAGTAGTCTGACCAGTTTGTTTTGTGATGTTTGTAATCTTGTTTTTTGTGCCTTTGAGGTGCTTTGGTACCATGAGGTGCAAGCATAGTCGTAGTACCCTTGAATGAGTGCTCCTGTTAGAGTCTTCAAGGTATTCTTGTTTACCAGAGAGGAGATCCGGTACAGGAATCTAGTTCGTTGGTTGACTTAGTTTTATTACATTGGATCCCATTTTGTCACAGGAAAGATTTGCCTCTATAGGATGGAACCCAGGTAGGTAATTTCATCTTTCCTTTTACAATAAGATAAGATATTCCTTTATTGATCCCCTTGGGGAAATTCAGGCATCATAGCAGCATGGGGGAAGGGGGGGGGGGGGGGGGGTACAGGTAGTGAAAACAACACAAGCAGTGTAAACAAATAGGTCAATATAATTTACTATCTAACTAACTGAAATATATTTTCACAGTGTCACATAAGGTGCAGTATGCATAAGGTAGTGTTATAATTGACTATCTAACTAACTGAAATATACATTATTCATTATTCACAGTATCCACATAAGGTGCAGTATGCATAAGGTAGTGTTATTGTCCTACTTGGGTTCCTATTAGTTCTAGGTCGATGTCTGGCAGCAGTCCCTGCCCACTGTTGTGGAGCCTGATGGCCACTGGTATGAAGGACTGTCCGAGGCGGTTAGTTGAGTGTCGGGGGGGTATGAGTCTGTGGCTTCCTTGTCACCTTCACCTAATATGTTTTGATCTGGTCAGGTGCGCTGTCACCTAATATGTTTTGATCTGATCAGGTGCGCTGTCACCTAATATGTTTTGATCTGATCAGGTGCGCTGTCACCTAATATGTTTTGATCTGATCAGGTGCGCTGTCACCTAATATGATTTCATCTGGTCAGGTCCGCTGTCACCTAATGTTAATATGTTTTCATCCGTGTCCACTGACACACAGTGGGGGATGTTTTAAAAATATAATTTAATATATAATATAATATAATAATTTGTGCTTCACCTAAAAATTTGGTCAGCAGCCTCCACTGACGTATAGTCAGTCTGTGGGGGTTTATAAAGTTATTCTGCCTGGGGCCCAGTTGAGATATCTAGTCTGGCATGCAGGGACCCAACCTATGGTTCCAGTCCATGGTTTAATAAACTAGGGTCTATAACAATATTGTATTCAGTATTGTCACTATCCTATTTAACTATTTAAAACCGTCGAGGATTGAAAGTTTTGAAACACAATAAAACCTTATGGTTTATTTCCATTGTGGTCCTCAAAGGGGGGGGGGGGATAAAATGATAACATTTGATAAAGTGATCAAATGAAAACACAAGGACAACATATATGTTACGAAGGATCAGATTAAACCGAATATATATATTTATTTATGGATATATATTGAATAGTATTTGTATGTCGTTTGATATCCCTTGTATATTCCTTGTACATATGCACGGAATATCCCTTTAGCCTACTATAGCCCATAATAGTTCATTCTCTTATTGGACAAAGGACCAGGCGCCAGGGGACCAGCCCCTGGCGTCAAGTTCAAAGGTACCGACGAGACATGTCCGTACTAGCCCCGGCTCCGCTCAGGGATACGGCTACCGAAATGAGAGTGGCACTATTTGTTCACCGTGCATATAAATATGGCGCAAGTAAATGTAGAAGTCCCTTACCCTTCTTCCCAACTTAGTAACAGAACGTGAAGCCTCACCCACGATACGACGTGCGGTGAAGTATGGCCTGTTTGGCCTTAGAATAGCATTGAGACCTCGTGCGAATTAATAACTGAATTGTCAGAGTTTGGCACTGTACCGTCGAGTGCGACGTATTTCTATCAAGTAATAATAGTCTATCGTGTATGGTGCATCGTGCGGTTAGAGTTCTAAAGTGACCAGCATCTCCAACGCTTCCTCGTGTTATCTAGAGTCTTATCCAGGTTGGGCCGACCACATGGCGCTTTCATCCGAGGAGATCTAGGCGAGGACCGAGGGACATGTACACTGGATTACCTACCCGACGACTGCTGAGCCCTATGCGGCTGGAATATATATTTGCTTTGGTACTGTGATTTGTGGAGCGGATAATCGCCGACGCCTGTGAGTGTTGGATTTACCCCCGAGAGGAGTCAAGTTGAGTCGGCGCTCAGAGAGACTGAGGTCGCCTAGCTTCTTCTTCATTGTGGAGCTACAGCCTACAAGAGAACCAAGGTGTATTCATCTACGGATCAAGAGTCTATTGCACTGTCTTCTGTACTTGAAGTCTCCATAGATATCGTTGACCAGACGGTCTACTACCGACGGCTCTCCTACCCCCCCTACCGGCTTACAACCGGGAGGACCCCCTCCAGAATATCCCGCTATATCATTAAGTGTACCATAGATATAATTCCCTAAGAGCCAGGTTGTATACTTGCTTCCTGCGTAACCAGAGATTGGACATTCAGTGTTGATTTGCCTACGAGTACTCATTTGCCTTACAAGTGCATTCAAATGATAAATGTAAGATAAATATTCTATGTACCCTTTGCTCCATTAAATATTTGATTATTACCTTTGACTGGAACCGATTTCATTGTGGAAAGTGTTCATCATATTTAGATATCGTGTACTGTATGGCCAGTAGTTAAAGTACATAAAGCGGTAGTGGTTTAATGATACCATACTTATCAATACAGTCAGGGAATTGTACCCCTCAGTTACAATATATATATATATATTAGAGCTGGGCCGTTAACGGCGTTAACGTGCTGCGTTAACGCGGGACTAGTATCGCACGATAATATAATTGACGCCATTAATCTTAAAAAAAAAAAAAAAATGTAACCTTTATTTACCTGAGCACAGATGCTCTTTTTCAGGAACGCCCTGCTTCACATTCACACAGTTCCATTCACACCTGGGAGCTGCCCAGTACAACCACAGTTGACACCATTGGCCACTGAGCAACTCCACTGGAGCAGTTGGGGGTTAAGTGTTCCTGCCGGTCCCGGGGATCGAACCGGCAACCTTCCGGTCACAAACCTGCCTCTCTAACCTTTAGGCCACCGCTGGCCCACGGACTGAACTGGTTTATGGGAGTTTAACACACATGCTGGACTGAAAATGAATTGTTTGTTTTATGAAATGTTTGCTTATGATTTGAATTGAATCCAATACATGAACATTTTGATTTTGAATTGAGCATGACTCTTGAGTGGTTTTTGAATTTATGAAAAGGTAATTGATTGTTACATTTTAGCAAATTAACCTATGATTTAGCTTGCTCAGTAGTCTAGGCCTACTATTACCATTGGCAGGGTTTGGCCCTGTCTGGCACCCAACGGGAAAAATATTATAGGCACTATAAGTAGACACCGCTACATAAAACAAGCTGGTCTGCCTGAGTGACTGGTGGAAGAAGGAGAAATAGAGATTGGACTGATTGAGTCAAGCCATGTCACATAGTTCAAGTTTGAAATGTTTCTTTCTGTTTTGCTCCTGAGAGTGTGCTAGATACTGTACTGTTCTGTACTGGTAATATTATTTATTTGTGTTAACTTCTGAATAAAACAATTTATTAAACACGTACAAGTACATCTTATTGAACATTATTTTGATATTTCATTACCAATTATCATAGCAAAACAGCTTTTTCAAACAGTCTGTAATGCATTTTGGAAACGGGAGATGGGCTCATGGTGTAATGGGCAACCTGGCCTGAGAAACGTAAGGAGGAAAGAAAAAGTAAGGACTTACTTCTGGTCATTATTTGGGTAGAACACACATATTTTGAATGCCTTTGACAGATTTTTTTTTTTTGCCATTTTAATCTAGATTAATCTAGATTAAATCCAGGATTGCAGATAGATTAATCTAGATAAAAAAAAATATCTATGCCCACCTCTAATATATATATATATTGTAAGGAATATTATGTTCTTCCTTACAATAAAAAATGGACATTAACACTTTCAGAGCCGGCCGTGTTTTCCTTTTTACCCCCTTGAATGCCCATCAACCACTTCAATGTTAACGTTAATATCGCCTAATCTATGTTTTAAATTATGGCTATGTGTCTAATCTGCCCGTCGCATTATCAATGACCCATTTCCAGTCAACATTGTCGAAGCGGATTGTTTTTTTATCGGTTCATTTCCGTTTTATAGCATTTTGAAAAGCCCTCGTTTTCACGGAGAAAAAAAGCATTCCATGATAATCGCCCTGTACTGTAATATTCTAGAACGGTCATTTTTCCGCCTATTTATGAATCGTTTTCAAATAAACGCTAGATTATCGATAGTATATGTGTACGTGTGCACGCTGGTGCCGCGCGCTGAAAATCGATTCTCTCAGTTCCTGATCGCTCGCACAGTCAAACAGCCATATCACACATAGGGGAGAGCTTATATCTCCGTGAAAACGGGTCTGATTATCCTAAGACTGGTAAAATAGATTCCTTACCTGAGATCAGATGGTATCCAAATGGATTATTCCAATTCCTGATCGCTATTCCAAAAATCTATCCTTTTATTGATCCCACGCGTATACTGTAAAACACATAATCCCCGCTGCTCTGAGGGTCCAGCATGAAGCTGATCGGCCCCGGTTACATGAGTGAGAAGTAAAATGTGGATTCCGGGTATTTTTTTCTCATTCATTTTCATTGAGTCCAATCCAAAAGGGTGAATTACCATCTGGGAGACGATAGGGGGCGCTTTTTTCACATCTGAGTGCCTGGGGTGGCTGATTTACCAATGGTAGACTCGGTTGATGAAATATGAATTCAGGGGGGGCTCCAGTAGCTCACCGCATATCTCGCCGCTATTTCTGCGTCGGGGAAAACCGTGCTGCGTCACGGATCTGGTTGACTCCGAGTTCGATTCCCGGACCCGCCGTCATTTGCCGAATGTCTTCCCCTGCTCTATATCCCGTTTCACCCTGTATCTGTCGGTCATGCTTGACCAGAAAAGCGATAAACGCTAAAAAAAATTAAGTTTAAAAAAAAGAAATATGAATTCAGATCGCTAATAAAAAAAAAAAAAAGAGAAAAAACGAATATTCTCGTTATGGGCATTCAACCCGCGGGGGGTAAACCCGAGAAATCTCGGTGTGGGCATTCAAAGTGTTAAGGGTATTACATCCAACAAATGGGTGGGGGACCCTCAATGTCCTTTTGTGTGTTGTGTTTCCTGGCTGTATCCCCTGCAGCCTCGTACCATCATGACCATGACCATGCAGCTGGTCATGGTGCGGTTGAGTCTTTTCTTCTCTGGGAAGTAGGGCTCCTCGGCCCCGGTGACTGGGTTCCTCGTGGTCATGGGAGCCATGGCTGCAAACTCCGGTCGCGGACGCTCCTACCACAGAAAGCGTTAATGTCGGTAAGACTCTCCTACCACAGAAAGGGTTAATGTCGGTAAGACACTCCTACTACAGAAAGGGTTAATGTCGGTAAGACTCTCCTACTACAGAAAGACGAAAAAGCAGGTAAGACGCTCCTACCACAGAAAGGGTTAATGTCGGTAAGACTCTCCTACCACAGAAAGGGTTAATGTCGGTAAGACTCTCCTACTACAGAAAGACTAATGCAGGTAAGATGCTCCTACCACAGAAAGGGTTAATGCAGGTAAGACGCTCCTACCACAGAAAGGGTTAATGCTGGTAAGACGCTCCTACCACAGAATGGGTTAATGCAGGTAAGTATCAGTACAGAGTACATTAATATATCGTATAGATCCTCCAAATATGTGAAAAGTAACATGCATAATCTTCACATTTAAGGTGCCTGCTATCTCTAGTTGTTTTGTCGAATAAGCCAAATTAATAGTAGTAGTAGTAGTAGTAGTAGTAGGCTAGTAAAAGTAGTAGGCTAGTAATAGTAGTAGTAATTTATTTCGGTCCTTATTAACAATTCTTTTAAAATAAATGCACATAGAAAACAAATAAATAAACAACAATAAAGCATTAAATCTAAAGGAAAACCAATAATATTGACCGACAAGATGTAGCTGAAGCTTTAGCTTATTATACCTACCTGTATCCTTCTTACATAACATATTCTAACAGACAAGCCTTTCACTACTACAGGTTATACAAAAACAAAGCAAATTAATATCTTAACAGTCAAAGGTGTTAGTGGTTGTGAATACGCTAATGTTCAAAAACAAAAGTAAAATTGAGATTAGGCATCAGGAATGCCACCATGATTCCGATTTATTTGATTGATTAACAATATCACAAATTACTGTCTTTACTGGTCAAGACTGTTCACCACCTAAAAACACACCGCCAGCAAAAAAATTAAACAATACATGAGCCAGTGTATACTGCCATACACAGTCCATTCATTTATCGTTTTGGATAAAAGCGTCAGCTAAATGACTAAATGTAAATGTAAATTCAAGATCTATTAAAACAGTCTATAAACGGCAGACCTCAACGTCCTGGAACTCAGAGCAGTCCCATCTGTGAGATAGAACTGAACAGGTTCTCTTCCAGTACTCCAGGAAGGTCACAGCCCACAGGGACATGAAGATACTGAAGAACACCGTTCCACCGTTGTCAAACAACAGCCCTACCTGGAGAGGAGAGGAGAGATTAGGACGGCTGGACATTCAGATATATAGATAAATAAATAGAGGTCCAGTCTAATAATGAAGTCATATAAGGAAGAATATCTCCAACAATGACTTTATTTAGAAACGGATGCCAGTGAAAAGCACTGCCAGAGAGGACCACCCAACATTATTGTATGTACAGGATACTACAACTATCAAGTTAGTTTCAAGTCAAGTTTGTTTATTAGTTGTCACAATAAAATACATGTACTTTACGGTGAAATGCTTGGTTCTGTATGAGCCCCTGAGAGTGTGCTTCATACAGTAAAAAAAAGTAGGTAAAAAAGTAAGTAAAGAGGAATATACAATATACAATACAATATACAATCTAAAGTACAGCCTAATTACAATCTAAGTACATTGAGTAAAGATTGGTAAACAGTGAGGTACAAATAGTGATACATCTGAGGGCTGAGTGATATACAGAATCCAAGGAAGTAAGAGCAGCAGCATCTCTATAATCCAAGGCAGACTGCTTCAATGAACCTCTTTCAGGCAATCATTGAGAAGCTGGTTGTGTCCTGTACAAGAAGCCAATTTCTTTGGCCATAATTTACTTTTCTGTCTATATAGTATTTAAATGTACATTTCTAATCAAGCCAGATGCCAAGATATTTGTATTCTGTAACTCTCTGTGTCAGATATATACGCAAGTTATTGTAAACAATATCGGTGGCTCTAGAGAACATCGTAAATTATGTTTTATTTTGCATTAAGTACAAGGATTTTGTCACTTCGATTGGACTTTTTTTTTATCAATTAGACATGTTCCGCCACCACACACCCCGACACAGACACAGACACAGACACACGCACACACACACACACACACCTTGTAGGTGTGGCAGATGCTGGACAGGTTCCAATAAGAGCAGATGTTACACAGGGGACACATGACATATTTGTCCCCACTCTCACAGATCTCCCTCCTGCAATGACACCCACACAAACATTCAGCTCTGATTTCACCTCACTTTTATATATGGAGAATTCTTGATGAAAAACAATTCTTATGCATGTAGGCACCCGTAATAAGCTGCTGATAATTTTACACAAGCGCCCTATTTAACATATTCATTCATCTATTAATTAATGTATCTATTTTGTTTTGCCGTGTCGCTAGTGTGGGTTGAAAGATATGAATGAATGAATTATTTCCGGCTTTGGGTGTGTGACGACCCCCATTTTACCTGCAAATGGGGAGTCTGCTGACTCAGACCGACGGCTTCTCAGTTACAGTGGGTGACAATATTGTCACAAGGAAAGAAGAAATTACCTACCTGGGCTCCATCCTAGAGGCAAATCTTTCCTGTGACAAAATGGCATCCAATGTAATAAAAAAAGTCAACCAACGAACTCGATTCTTGTACCGGATCTCCTCACTGGTAAACAAGAATACCCTGAAGACTCTGGCAGGAGCACTCATTCAAGGGTACTACGACTATGCTTGCACCTCATGGTACCAAAGCACCTCAAAGGCGCTAAAAACAAAATTACAAACATCTCAAAACAAACTGGTCAGACTACTGCTTGACCTTACTCCTAGAACCCACCTCACCCCTGCCCACTTTGACAAACTAGGATGGCTTAGAGTAGACGACAGAGTACAGCAACTTGCAATGGGCCTGGCCTACAAGATTCACTACACGACCAAGGTACCCATGTACATGTCAAAATACTTCCCAAATGTCAGTGAATACCACGATCACAACACCAGAGGGAGCTCCACAAATCATGTTAAACCCAGATTTGGCTAAAACAAGGGACTAAACACGTTTCGCAATTATGCCACATCAATGTGGAACGCCCTACCCAAAGCTGTAAAGGAATGTGAATCACTACCCTCTTTCAAAAACACTCTCAAAGAACACCTATGGGAGACTGCAATTAGAAACTGGCCCCTGTAAATGTCCTAACCCAACCCAATGTACAGTAAATGACCAAGTATGGTTGTCAATATTCCAATGTACAGTTTTGCTTGTACAGGTGTACAGTGTCCCACCCCACCCACCCAACCTCCTCCAATGTACAGTCCCCCCCCCCACCCCCCCCACCTACCCTCCAATGTACAGTTTCTACGTCAAATGTATATACTCTCTTTTCTGGACTCTTTTGGTATCACAAACAGTACTGTATTTGCAAATCTGATATGTCATAAATGTATAGATGTAGCAGTACTGTATATCTGTATGTGTGTCATGTATGTCATATATGTTATGATGAATTGAAAATGGGGGACCCTGATGTAAACCAGACAAAAGTTTTTCTCTGGTCTGCATCCCCTAAACAATTGTATGTATTGAGCTGTACTGTACCCATTCTGCAATCTGTTAATAAAGTTTTCAATCAATCAATCAATCAATCAATCAATCAATCAATCAATCAATCAGAGAGCATGGTAGAGTGGGTAGGTCGTTACCCCAATTTGAAGCACCTGTGCAGTGCAGGGAGTTGCCTGCACACAGTATATATGTTCCCCTGTCTAACCCCTCCATCTGCTTTCCCCATCTGCTTTTCCCGTCTGCTTTCCCCATCTACCAGGACAGGTTGTATCACTATCAGCCACCAACCGAACCAACTTTGGATCCTTTGTCCATTCTGATATACACATTCATTGTTTATGTCATTATGCTTTTGTTGTTTAATCAATTATTGTTTCTTTAGATAGGATTAAATAAATTCTTTGTTAACTTGGTATCACGTGTGGACTCCCTATTTGTGACAAACCTCTGGTTCATCATAGGTGCCTGATGCGCCTGCGCTATGATCACAGCGCAGGCGCATCAGGCAGCCAACGCTGGAAATAAAGCAGTTGAGCAGTGTTTAAAATTATTTAAAATGTTTATTAGCAACACCGAGCTTTCAAACCCTATAGCGCTCGTCTGTCCAAAACCCTCGTGCAACTGCGAGTACCTTTGAAATTTCTCTGCGATACTTGTACAACGAACGTTTTGATAGAGAAAAGCGAGACAGATTTAATTGTGGGTTTTTTCTATGAAGGTATAAGGGCCGGTGTATTCACTCGGTGCATCACAGTCCCCGAAAGGGGCTAGTTCATGAAAAACTTTTTAGGTGAACATGGCGGCCAGGTTCAGCATTGCTGTTTGGCCAAATTCATCACAGCTCTGAAAAGAAAGCCAGATAAAGATGGCCGCCTGCTTTGATGTGACCGTTCAAAGGGTCCATTATACCAGTTACTGCAGACCTGGCATTGTGGTTGGCTGAGATATATTCCAACGAGGGCCAGGATCTCCTCATAATCCACCCATAACTTGTAAATTCATCAGTCCCACAGCATTACTCTGCTTCGCTTGTATTCTGTTCATACATCTGTCACTAGGGATATCCCCAACTAAGGATTTAGATAGTCGTCTTTGATTGGCCGAAATTTGCCGTAAATTTGTGGCATGCACTTATTATCTTGAGACGTTTTTACGGAAACCTTAAAACGAAACGAAAATGAAACAGATCAAAATCGTTTTAGTCTGGACAAGGCCTAAGAGGTTGGCAGTCGACTACGGCTCCTTTTGATCGATTAGTCGACTATTAGACTAATCGGGGTCAGCCCTATCTGTCACAGTGATATAAATGAGCTCATACGCTAACAACACCTTTTGTATCTTTCAATCCTACACTAGCGACACAGCAAAACAAAATAGATACATTAATTTTTTTTTTTTTAATCCACTTTTTCTCCCATTTTCTATATTTTTTCCCATCCCAATTTCGTATCATCCAATTCAACCCTCCCCTGTCACGAACGCTGTTTCTTGCCTCCCACAAGCCAGCTGCAATGTGGACTAAGTCATACATAGCACAAGTCCCCTCCGGTACTTGAGGTAACAGCAGTCGCATCTTTTCACCTGCGCAGCTCGATCTCTCAGTGGCGAGGAGTAACGCGTGGGAGGCTCACGCTGCCCCCGACACTTCCTGATTCTACTGCGCAGGCGCACCAACCGACCTGTAGGAGTCGCTGTCCACAACGCCCGATCCCCACCCATCAGTTTCCCACCCCCTAATACGGCCAATGTGTATTAGTATGAACGACCAGCTAAACTGAAAGCAATGTGGAGCGCTGGGCTCGAACAGGCGAGCCCAGCGTCTCTTCATTCGTGGCGAGCGCCTTGCCCACTACGCCACGTAGCCGCCCACAATAGATACATTAATTAATAGATTGACCAGTTTATAAAAATTATTTAAAATGTTAATTAGCAACGCCGAGCTTTCAAACCCTAGCATTTGTCTGTCCGAAACCCTTGTGCAACTGTGCAACCTACAGGTTTACTCATGCTGGTACATTAGTACACTAGTCTACTACATGTTTACTCACGCTGGTACATTAGTACACTAGTCTCCTACAGGTTTACTCACGCTGGTACATTAGTACACTAGTCTCCTACAGGTTTACTCACGCTGGTACATTAGTACACTAGTCTCCTACAGGTTTACTCACGCTGGTACATTAGTACACTAGTCTTCTACATGTTTACTCATGCTGGTACATTAGTACACTAGTCTACTACAGGTTTACTCATGCTGGTACATTAGTACACTAGTCTTCTACATGTTTACTCATGCTGGTACATTAGTACACTAGTCTCCTACATGTTTACTCATGCTGGTACATTAGTACACTAGTCTTCTACAGGTTTACTCATGCTGGTACATTAGTACACTAGTCTCCTACAGGTTTACTCACGCTGGTACATTAGTACACTAGTCTCCTACAGGTTTACTCACGCTGGTACATTAGTACACTAGTCTTCTACATGTTTACTCATGCTGGTACATTAGTACACTAGTCTACTACAGGTTTACTCATGCTGGTACATTAGTACACTAGTCTTCTACATGTTTACTCATGCTGGTACATTAGTACACTAGTCTCCTACATGTTTACTCATGCTGGTACATTAGTACACTAGTCTTCTACAGGTTTACTCATGCTGGTACATTAGTACACTAGTCTTCTACATGTTTACTCATGCTGGTACATTAGTACACTAGTCTCCTACAGGTTTACTCACGCTGGTACATTAGTACACTAGTCTTCTACAGGTTTACTCACGCTGGTACATTAGTACACTAGTGTCCTACAGGTTTACTCATGCTGGTACATTAGTACACTAGTCTTCTACAGGTTTACTCACGCTGGTACATCAGTAACCATCAACCAGGTCCCAAATATAAACACCAGAGTTCCCACTACAGAGGCCGGAAGCAACCAGCCTGTATAGAAACCTACAGGACAGAACAAGTACAGTCAAGATTGTGTGTCTGTGTATGTGTACGTGTATGGGTGCATGTGGATGTGTGTGTACATATACGTATGTGTGTGTGCATGTGCAGGGGTGTAAAGTACTTGAGTAATTGTACTTTATTACAATACTTAAGTACTGTTTTTGGGGATTTGTACTTTACTCAAGTATTATTAGTTTTGTACACTTGTACTTTTACTCAATTTCATTTCAGAGAAAAAAAAACACACTTTTTACTCCTTACATTTAAAATGCAGACCTGCAAAGTACGAATCTCGCAGGTCCAACAATTTTAATTAGTATATTTGTTTCTCTGGCCATTATTAATCCTGCGGCCACACTTTATTTAAAAACAGCCAATCAAATCCCCATCAATGCAAAATTAACCTGCTACTGCTAGATTACCTAGCCAGGCAAAGTAGAGCGCTATCTTCTCCCCGTAGTACTCTCTGATGTGGTCCAATGGTTGGTACTTTCTCCAACAGGCCCAGCGGCCCCAATACTGATACAGGATCTGTCTCAGACTGAGGGACTGGGGGTCCACTGGGGTCCCTGGGTGCTCAAAGGGGCCCTAGATAGATAGATAGAGATAGAGATAGAGATAGAGATAGATAATGCTGGCTGGCTGGATGTCTGTCTGAACATCAGATGAAGACACTGACCTCATGCAGGGGGTACGCAGCAGAGAAGGCATTTTCATTCAGTAGTCTGCCTATCCCCACCTCTCCCTTCTTCTCAGTTCCATACGGCGTTCTTGATAATATCTCATACAGCTGAGGGGATGGAGGACATAGTATCAGAAAAAGGACAAGTGTCAAGGGAATAGGAACATACCCCTTTGGTGCCTTGATAGATGTTAAGAGGATTATAGGCGACATGTGCTAAAATCTCATATGGCTACACAGTACAAGACAGTCTTTTCAAATACAGGACAATGTTAAACACAGTTACAGGACACTTTTTGACATGCGATTTTGACATGTGGGCCCTATTGCATTGATTTAGTTAGGGAGGATAGCAGACATTTTGAATTTTAGTTAAGGGTATTATGGTAGGAAAATACTAAGCGAGACAATAATAAAAAAGCTAAATAAAATCTAAAGTGCAGAGGTGAACAGGGGAGCCCCTGTCTGCTGCCTCACCACTTGATGACGCTGGGTGGTATTGAAGAAACTGTCTTCATCTTCACTGCCCAGAAACCTGTGGACAGGTTATGAAGCTTTGTAAATAATACAGACACCTCAAGGGAAAAATGTAATTCAAAATATTATCTTTGTGGCATTTCTGTTTATTTAGATCACATAGGAACAGTCCAGCAACACATACTGTACAAATAGAGGGCTGTGTAAATAAACCCAGGAGAGAGAGAGCCTACAGTAAGTAAATCACTCCATCAATATATTTACCCATACTTTTCATTGTATGTTTCCCTCAGTTAAAGGTACACTCCAACATTTTGTGAAATACACTTACAGTATTTGCCATCTTCTCCATAGTCAGACGAGAAGGTTGATTTAAATTGAATCTCTGTGCGTACAGTATAGAGAGAGGTCCAGGTGCATGCTTGTCTAGTTTAGCAAAAGGGCTGGAAGCAGTTAGCCTAGCTCTGTCAAAAGTGAAGAGAGGGCGGCTAGGTGGTGCAGTGGGCAAGGCACTCACCACCAATGCTGGAGACGCTGGGTTCGAGCCCAGCTCTCCACATTGTTTTCAGTTTGGCTGGTCGTCCGTACTAATACAATTGGCAGTATTAGGGGGAGGGAAAACTGAGGGGTGGGGATCGGACGTTGTGGACAGCGACTCCTACAGGTCGGTTGGTGCGCCTGCGCAGTAGAATCAAGAAGCGATGGGGGCGGCGCTCCTCCAAAGCGCAGACCCCTGACGCTGAAAGATCGCGCTGCGCTGGTGAAAAGATGTGACTGCTGCTACCTCGAGTATCGGAGGGGACTCGTGCTATGTATGGCTTCGTCCACATTGCAGCCGGCTTGTGGGAGGCAAGAAACAGCGTTCGAGACAGGGGAGGGTTGAATTGGACGATACGAAATTGGGATGGGAGAAAAATAGAAAATGGGAGAAAAAGTGGATACAAAAAAAAGTGAAGAAGAGATGCACTCTGAACTCTCTCTTTAACTCTTTCAGTGCCCACCACGACATAACACGTGTTATCAGCCCGCCCCCTGAATGCCCACCATGACAATTAGCGTGTTATTTTTTTATTAGCGATCTGAATTTATATTTCATCAACCGAGTCTCTCGTTGGTAAATCAGCACCATCAGGAGCTTAGATGTGAAAAAAGCGCCCCCTATCGTCTCCCAGATGGTAATGCACCCTTTTGGAATGGACTCAATGAAAATGGATGAGAAAAGAAAAATCCGGAATCCACATTTTACTTGTCAGGCATGTAACCGGAGATGATCCCAGTCATTGCCCACCCTCACAACAGCGTGGATTATGCGTTTCCACTACCCAGCGTCAATAAAAGCGATTGCTTTTTGGAATGGCGATCAGGAATTGAAATGATCTTTTTGAAGAACATCTGATCTGAGGTAAGGAATCTATTTTACAAGTCTTGGGATAATCAGAGTTGTATTCGCTGAGCTCTCAGCGTTCGCCCTATGTGTGTGTGTGTGTGTGTGTGTGTGTGTGTGTGTGTGTGTGTGTGGCCGATGGCTTTGAGGAAATCAGAGAATCGATTTTTCAGATCGCCTATATAGCGTGCATACGTACACATATACTATCGATAATCTAGCGTTTATTTGAAAACGATTCATAAATAGGCCGAAAAATTACAACGTTTTGTGTATTCTAGAATATTCCAGTACAGGGCGTTTATTATGGAATCTTTTTATTTTCCTTGAAAACGAGGGCTTTTCAAAATGCTATAAAACGAAAATGAACCGGTAAAAAAACAATCCGCTTCGACAATGTTGACTGGAAAACGAGTCATTGATAAGCGACGTGCAGATTAGACACATACAGTAGCCATAATTTAAAACATAGATTAGGCGTTATTAACGCTAACATTGAAGTGGATGATGGGCATTCAAGCACTAAATCGTGCGCCCCCTGCTGGCACTGAAAGTGTAAATTGATATCAATCTTCTTGTCTTCATGAGGAAGATGGCAAATAAGTCTCACAGGTTGACCATATATTTCCTATATTTTTTTCTAAGACTGTGTGAATGGCCATTTTGTGCCCAGGCCCGTCTGAAAACAGTGACATTGACTGTGATTTCTAATGAGAGGCAACCTTGACAATACGGTTCCCCTACCCTAGACAGCCAGTGTTCAGTGTATTGTTTTGCATGTTGTACCAGAAGTCACAGGCCACTGAGTGTGTTTACTAGCGTTAGCATAGCCCACTCAGGCTTTCTGTTAGCCGTGTATCAAGAGTGGCCTTGTTTGGGTGTGACAAACTCATAGCCAAGCTCAGGGACCTGGGCTTGAACTATGACCTCTGCCAGTGGGTCTTGGACTTCCTGATGGGCAGACCCCAGATGGTGAGAGCAGGCAACTGCACCTCCTCATCCATCACTCTCAACATAGGGGCCCCCCAGGGCTGTGTTCTGAGTCCCCTCCTCTACTCCCTGTACACACATGACTGTGTGGCACAGCGGGAAAAAACAACACAATCATCAAATTAGCTGACGACACAGTAGTGGTGGGCCTGATCTCTGCAAACGATGAGAGGGCCTACCTGGAAGAGGTAAAGGTTCTAGCGGGATGGTGTCAAGAGAACAGCCTCTCCCTGAACGTCAGCAAAACAAAGGAGATGATTGTGGACTTTAGGAGGTTGGGGGTCAGGGACTACAGCCCCCTCAGCATCGACGGGGCACCGGTTGAGAGAGTGAACAGTTTTAAGTACCTCGGAGTCCACATATCCGAGGACTTGACATGGACTGCACACATTGACAGTGTTATCAAGAAGGCACGACAACGCCTCTACTTCCTTAGGCGCCTAAGGAAGTTCAAAGTGAGTCAGAAGATCCTCAAGAACTTCTACTCATGCACAATAGAGAGCATCCTGACTGGCAATATCACCTCCTGGTTTGGGAATAGCACTGCACAAGACCGTAGCAGACTACAGAGAGTGGTCTGTTCAGCCAAACGCACAATTGGAGGGGGGCTTCCCACTCTCCAAGACATTTACAACAAGCGCTGTATGGGTAAGGCCAAGAGAATAATCAAAGACCCCAGCCACCCAAACAACTGCCTCTTTGAACTGCTGCGGTCAAGCAAGCAATACCGGAGTCTCATGGCAAGCACAGAGAGACTCAGAAGGAGCTTCTATCCCGAGGCCATCAGGATGCTCAATGAACAATGACAGACCATCAAATACACCCACAGCACACACATCCACACGCACACACTCACTTTAAAAACAACACACTGCAGCACCCACTTTACCCACTTGACACTAACACACACTTTATATTTATTGGCATCATTGCACCTCACCACCACAAGGTGGCACCACAAGCTAAGCTATACCTCACCATTCTACACTGTACTGTATAGTAGCTGACTGTATAGACTGTACAGAAGTATAGACAGTACATATACTGTATATATGTATATTGAAATTTTTTGTTTTGTTTACACTTGTTTACGTACTTGACTTTCTATTTTATACTTATATTATACTATTTTACACAATCTTGTTATTTTATCTAGCACACTCTCAGGAGCAAAACAGAAAGAAGCATTTCATGCAAAAGTATTCTGTATTTCTGTATGACAACTAATAAAGAAACTTGAACTTGAAACTTGAACTTGAAACTTGAACTTGACAGTAGGTATAGCATTTCTTGTGTGTTTCCGTCATGTGCGAAGGGCTTGTATAAGAGCGACACCATCATAATATTGCCTAATAGTCGATTTCAATCAACCGGTGACATAAGTGTATTTCCAAAAATGTTGGGAGGGTTCCTTTAAATGTATCATGACTTCTAATCTAGCTACAGAAACATTTCTCCTTATATTTCCACTTAAATCTCAAGTGTGTACTGGCAAATGGTAAATGGTGCATTTATATAGCGCTTTTATCCAAATCGCTTTACAATTTGTTCCTCACATTTTACCCATACTGCTAAGGGGATGTGGGTATAACCTAGCATCCATGTACATATCTCTGGTGCATTTCTTTTCCACCACCTATCAAAGAAATGCATGTTCTTTTCCTTTCCAGTTTACCAGTAATTTTGTCCTTGATACTACATTTGGGGTTAATGGTAAAATTGTGTTTCACCAAAGGATTTTATGTTTTCTTAAGTTAAAATTTTTTTTTAAGTAAATTACACTAAATTAACGGCTGTTGCAGAGAATGCACTGATGCTGGTGACCTGATCTGCAATGCTAAGCTAGTTTAGGCTAACAATAGTAATTTTTTTTCTTTTAAGTGCTTCTTAGAATTCTAAATTCTTCTGCTTTGTTCATAGGCTGCATACGATAGGAGTGATCTATTAATAGCCTGTTCATTTTCCTATAGCTGCAGCAAAGACTGGAGACTCTGAAGAAGCCAGAACATACGTCATCCGTGAGAGATCTGTTATAATGGCAGTTAGGCTGATAGCTGTGTGTACACACAAGGTTTTGCATATCACAAGGATTTAAATACCTCTCCAGCTTGTTGGTTCTGAACTGGCAGGTGTAGAAGACATCTGGCTGGTTGGGAACATCTTGGGCCATCATGTTTGAAATGGACAGTTTCCTCAGAGCCTCCTCTGACCAGTTCTGGTTTGTTGCAGTTGCTACCTGGATCAACAAAAACATTAGAAATGTGTAATAATTAGGGATGTTCGATATTGGCTTTTTTACCAATATCCGATATACCGATATTGTCCAACTCTTAATTTCCGATACCGATATCAACCGATACCGATATATGCGGGGTTCCCCCCCCCCAAAAAAACACAACAGTATGCATACTTTTCACAATAAATAAAAAAAATCATTTGTTCTTACTTGCTAGCCTGGGTAAATAAAGGTTAGATAAATGTAAAAAAAAATATATATATATATATATATATTTCTTTTTTAAACCAATACCGATCATTTCCGATATTACATTTTAATGCCAATATCGGCCGATAATATCGGTAGGCCGATAATATCGGACATCCCTAGTAATAATGTAGATTGAGAAATATTTACTTATAAAAAAATACTTTTACTTTACGTACATAACTAGATTTGATAGCGAATACTTGCCATATTTTGAACGCTTTTTTTTACTGAATGTGAATTTCTACTTTTAAGGTGCTGTAGAATAGATAACATTTAGCCACTAGATGTCGCACTAGAGCACCAGCATGTCGTTTATCCAATCAGGTGCATTCAAAGTGGGGAAATGGGAAGTAGGGAGGGGATACATGCACGCAACATGTAAACAACAATATTCATTTTGGCCAACTTTTCTTAAATGATAAATTCATTAATCAATATTTTTTGGGGAGAAAAGCAACACTTTTATTCCACACTTTTCTAAAAGCTCTGTGGATGTCCCAACCTGAGCATGACATAAGAGCAAAATAGCCACTGTGTGATTATGGTCAATGACCGGCAATGTCACTAACTCACTGACTCACTCATTCGGTCACTCATTCAGTCACTGAGTCAGTCATTCCCTCACACTCTGCCCCCTAGTGGCGTCCTACAAGCATTAACATCAATCACACTTCCACAGAAGACCACGTATGAAAGCTCCTGGTAGGAAAACATTACATTAGGTTGAAGACCATTACATTTTACTGGCATTCTGGGCCGTGTTTATAGGTTAGATCAATATATCTAGGTTATTGACGTTCTGGCCCCGTGTTTATAGGTTAGGTCAGTATCTAGGTTATTGACATTCTGGGCTGAAGAAGAAGAAGTCTTTTTGTCATCAGATTAACACACACACATGTGATGGGCGACCCACAGGAACACACACATGCACTGACTCGCACTCGCTGAGGAGATGTTCTCTGCACTTCCCATCCCATCGTCCTTCCCCCCAAGGGCAACCGGGAGCAGACAAGGGCTGCAGCGTGCGCCGCGCCCGGAGACCAATCCAAGTGCTGCTGTCCGTCTTCGTCAGGGACGCGACATCGTTAGCGATCTGTTGTGCATGTTTTTCCATTGGGTTTATCTTATCGGGAGGGGAAACCCTTGCGAGCACGGGGAGAACATGCAAACTCCACACAGAAAGGCCCGGGAGATACCCCACCATGGGTACCTGGCAACACTGCAACCAGGTCCCCAAGCAGGAATCGAACCCAGGACCTTCTAGCTGTGAGGCGACAGTGTTAACCACTACACCACCGTGCCGCGTGTTTATAGGTTAGGTCAGTATCTTTGTTAGTGACATTCTGGGCCGTGTTTATGCGTTAGGTCAGTATCTAGGTTAGGGACATTTTGGGCTGTGTTTATAGGTTAGGTCAGTATCTTTGTTAGTGACATTCTGGGCCGTGTTTATGCGTTAGGTCAGTATCTAGGTTAGTGACATGCTGGGCAGTGTTTATAGGTTAGGTCAGTATCTAGGTTAGTGACATGCTGGGCCGTGTTTATAGGTTAGGTCAGTATCTAGGTTACCGACATGTTGGGCTGTGTTTATAGGTTAGGTCAGTATCTTGGTTAGTGCCATTCTGGGCTGTGTTTATAGGTTAGGTCAGTATCTAGGTTACTGACATTCTTGGCTGTGTTTATAGGTTAGGTCAGTATCTAGGTTACTGACACATTGGGCTGTGTTTATAGGTTAGGTCAGTATCTTTGTTAGTGACATTCTGGGCCGTGTTTATGCGTTAGGTCAGTATCTAGGTTAGTGACATGCTGGGCCGTGTTTATAGGTTAGGTCAGTATCTAGGTTACCGACATGATGGGCTGTGTTTATAGGGTAGGTCAGTATCTTGGTTAGTGCCATTCTGGGCTGTGTTTATAGGTTTGGTCAGTATCTAGGTTACTGACACGTTGGGCTGTGTTTATAGGTTAGGTCAGTATCTAGGTTACTGACATTCTTGGCTGTGTTTATAGGTTAGGTCAGTATCTTGGTAACTGACATTCTGGGCTGTGTTTATAGGTTAGGTCAGTATCTTGGTAACTGATATTCTGGGCTGTGTTTATGTTTATAGCTAAGTTGCTGTTTAATTTGCTGACATTGTGAACCATGTAGCCTATTGCCTATTTGGTGATTTGCAGGAGAGGGAGAGAAAGGACTCAACCTCTCGCTCACTGCCTCCTGTAGATGCGCAGTGTTACTGTTAATGTTAATGTTCATGTGTCAAACATCATCATTGTTTACAAACAGTAAAAGGGTCTGGTAGCATAAGTGAAATGGCTCTGATGTTTTACATTTGTGTTGTTCACATTTCATGCCTTTTATGGATTCCGTGGCACTGGTCACGCCCGACCAGGAGAGCTTGTACGGGCAATTCCACTGTGTTTCATGCATGGCTTTTAGGAGGGGTTTCTCTTGTTCAGCAAAGCTCCATGATTCAGATGGCTAAAGAAGCACCATTTGGGACCCCCACTGACACCCCCCACTGGGTTACATTAACACACCCCTACTGGACTATATATACAATCAAAACATACTTGTTCATACTTTTTGCACATCACTGTCCAATTGCACAGCCCTGCTAAATATCCCATCCCACTGTATTGTTGTTTTAATTCCAATTAGTATATACTGTACATGACCACATCTTGCACAGTTGTACAGCCTGGGCCTATTTACATTTTTACTTTATAATTATACTATATTCTATTGTGGTTCTATTTCATTTAGTTTATATCCCATTTTATTTTAGTCCACCTTTTTATTTTACAGTTGTACAGCCCTGGCGTATTTTCATTTCATAATTATATTATATTCTATTGTGCCCCATATTTAAATTTCGTTTATATTCCATTTTATTTTATTCAACCTTTTAATTTTATTATCTGTCCGTAATTGTTTGTCCATTAATGTCGCACTGAAAACTACCAAATCAAATTCCTTGTATGTGAAGACTACTGCTTGACCTGACTCCTAGAACCCACCTCACCCCTGCCCACTTTGACAACCTAGGATGGCTTAGAATAGACGACAGAGTACAGCAACTTGCAATGGGCCTGGCCTACAAGATTCACTACACGACCAAGGTACCCATGTACATGTCAAAATACTTCCCAAATGTCAGTGAATACCACGATCACAACACCAGAGGGAGCTCCACAAATCATGTTAAACCCAGATTCGGCTCAAACAAGGGACTAAACACGTTTCGCAATTATGCCACATCAATGTGGAACGCCCTACCCAAAGCTGTAAAGGAATGTGAATCACTACCTACTTTCAAAAACACTCTCAAAAAACACCTACGGGAGACTGCAATTCGAAACTGGCCCCTACAAATGTCCTAACCTGGTTGTACAGTAAATGACCAAGTATGGCTTTGTCAGTATTCCAATGTACAGAGTACAATGTGTGTGTGTCCCCTACCCAACCCCCCCCCCCCCCCCCCCAATGTACAGCCCCCACCCACCCACCCACCCACTCAACCCCACCCAACCTCCTCCAATGTACAGTTTCTACGTCAAATGTATATACACTCTTTCTGGACACTTTTGTATCACAAACAGTACTGTATTTGCAAATCTGATATGTCATGAATGTATAGATGTAGCAGTACTGTCTATCTGTATGTCATGTATGTCATATATGTTATGATGAATTGAAAATGGGGGACCCTGATGTAAACAAGACGAAAGTCTTTCTCTGGTCTGCATCCCCTTAACAATTGTATGTATTGAGCTGTACTGTACTGTACCCATTCTGCAATCTGTTAATAAACTTTTCAATCAATCAATCAATCACTACTTGGCAATAAAGACCTTTCTGATTCTGATTTCTTTCATGAAAAGGTTACATAGTGCAGGTTTGAAGGAAACGGTCTGACCTACAGGATGTTGCAAGTGGATATAACACAACAATCTCAGTCACAGTTCTACTCTCCTTCCATGCTGTTTTGCAACGGCACCTCCCTCAAGTCTAGCGCTGCCGAATATGATTATGATGTATCTAAGAAATTCAAACAATCCATAATGTTTTTATCCCTTTATTTCTAAACGCTTGTGCATTCTACCTGACCCTTTGTCAACACTGGTACAGTCTGGGCTTAATGTAGTTTGAAAAAAAAGGTCTAAAGCAGTGCAATAGTGATAAATGAATGATTAGTTACTGATAATTAATCTTTAACGAATGAAAGTCATATAACTGACATGTTGGTGTGTGTGTGTGTGTGTGTGTGTGTGTGTGTGTGTGTGTGTGTGTGTGTGTGTGTGTGTGTGTGTGTGTGTGTGTGTGTGTGTGTGTGTGTGTGTGTGTGTGTGTGTGTGTGTGTGTGTGTGTGTGTGTGTGTGTGTGTGTGTGTGTGTGTGTGTGTGTGTGTGTACTGTGTACTGACCTCTAGAGGGGCTCTCAGGCTAATCTCCTCAGCATAGTAACACAGTACACTCCATGGAGCACTGAGGAGCACATAGGTGATCTTCTTCTTACCCCGATGCACCTCTTTCTGACAGACAGAGACAGACAGACAGACAGACAGACAGACAGACAGACAGACAGACAGACAGACAGACAGACAGACAGACAGACAGACAGACAGACAGACAGAGAAACAATATACATGGTAAGAAATTATAAATGTTTTAGTGGCTCAGAAGGTAGAGCAGTCGTCTAGTAATCAGAAGGTTACAAGGCTACAGTATAGAACACAGTAAGAACACAGAGACACAAGGCTACAGTATAGAACACAGTAAGAACACAGAGACACAAGGCTACAGTATAGAACACAGCAAGGACACAGAGACACAAGGCTACAGTATAGAACACAGCAAGGACACAGAGACACAAGGCTACAGTATAGAACACAGCAAGGACACAGAGACACAAGGCTACAGTATATCCAACCACCACAACAAGAACACAGACACAAGGTTACATCTTGTTTATCTTGTATTCAGACTTTTTCAGGATATTTAAACAAACCATTCTACCTGGCATGCAGTTTCGTTGGTATGTTCCTGGTGAAGGTAGTTGAAACTACGTGTTCAACTGGCCATGGAATACATTTTAAAACTCTACAAACTCTACAAACTATACCTTTTCACTATAAGAAAGCATTGGACTTTATTTTCTTTTTCTATTCAATTAATTTTTGGGCTTTCTGTATTTTTCATCCATCCCAATTTAGTCGTTATGCCAATTCCCTTCCTGGTTGTTGTGCACATTGCCCCACTGTCGGCCGGGGGAGAGTGTAGAGTTACCACATGCCTCCTCCGATACATGTGGAGTCGCCAGGCGCTTGTTTTCACCTGACAGCGAGGAGTTTCACTGGGGGAATCCCCTCTCTGCTGAACAGGTGCCCTGACCGACCAGTAGGAGTCACAGTTTACAACAACCAGGACACATACCCCACCGGCTTCCCACCCGCTAACACTGCCAATTGTGTTAGTAGGGACGACTGACCAAGCCGGAGGTACCGCTGACAGCAGGATTCGATCCCAGAGTCTCTGCGGTGATAGGCGAGTGCTTAGTCCACTGCACTACCCAGCCGCACCTGGACTTTATTTTCTGTTGGCTATGGAATAACCCCAAACCAAACAGATACTGATGCTACTCCCTCAACGCCATTATACTAATGGAACAATCAAAAGTTGTACATATTTTTCATATGGTCTCCTGAAGAATAGTTAGAAACAATATTGGAGTGATGCAGAAACAAGGCCTTAGTGCCGAGACAAGGCAGGGTGGCCTCGAGGTAGACAGGTTGAAATAGTAACCAAAGGGTTGCTGGCTCAAATCTCCCTGGTACTGACAGGAGGGTGTGTTACACTTGGGTTAGCAACTGGAGGTTGGCTGGTACTGGTATAACATTGATGGTGCCCACCATCCAACGCCCCCAAAACAACTGCTCCAGGGGTGCTGCACTACAGGTGACCCTGGGCGCTCTGGCCCCATTTGAAGAAATGCATAGCTGTGTGTGTGTATTTAACTAGGATGGATAAGCAGAAAGACACATTTAAATTGTCTTGTGTAAATTGACAATAAAGTAAATCTTCTTCTTCTTCAATTTCTTTATAGCATAATTAAAAGAACACGCCAACATTTTGGGAAATTATCTTACCGTCTTCTCCAGAGAGAGACAAGAAGATGGATACCAGTTTCCTCTCTGTGCGTTCAGTAGAAAGCTATCTGGCTGCATGTTAGCCTAGCTTAGCACAATGAATGGAAGCGGACATGACCGGATAGCCTTCGGACGGCGTTCTCTGATTGGCTAGCAGCCAGCGAAGACCCTCTCTGATTGGTTTAGCTCTGAAGGGCACTTCCGCCTTGTACATATATATTCTCTGCTTCGAAGTGGTTATGCTTTGGCCCTCTTACGAAGTGGATTATGCTTAGAGTTTATCTTTAGAGCAGGGCGATGGACCACCAGCCCTGATTCCAAACTCTAAGCATAACCCACTTCGAAAGAGGGCCAAAGCATAACCACTTCGAAGCAGAGAATATATATGTACAAGGCGGACATTTCTATCCCAGAGCCCTTCGGAGCTAAACCAATCAGAGAGGGTCTTCGCTGTACGCGGGCTAGCCAATCAGAGAGCGTCTTCACAAACTGCGGCTACGGAAAAAAAATCCCGCTGGAATGGCGATCAGGAATTGGAATAATCTTTTTGGAGAACATCTGATCTGAGGTAAGGAATCTATTTTACCAGTCTTAGGATAATCAGAACTTTTTTCACAGAGATATCAACGTGTGCCCTATGTGTGTGCGCGTGTGTGTGTGTGTGTGTGTGTGCTGATCAGGAAATGAGAGAATCGATTTTCAGCTCGCTTCTATAGCGTGCATAAGTACACATATACTATCGATAATCTAGCGTTTATTTGAAAACGATTCATAAATAGGCAGAAAAATGACAACGTTTTTTGTGTATTCCAGAATATTCCAGTAAAGGGTGATTATCACAGAATCTTTATATTTTCCTCAAACTTAAAAAAAACTAGCGTTTTTCAAAATGGTATAAAACGGAAATGAACCGATTAAAAAACAATCCGTTTCGACAATGTTGACTCCAAACAAGTCATTGATAAGCGACGGCCAGATTAGACACATAGCCATAATTTAAGACATAGAGCTCTCATATTTGCAAACGCATAAACTATCATTGAAGTGGATGCTGGCATACGGAGGCTTTTAGCGCTCCGCATGGCTGGCACTCAATGTGTAAGGAGAAGGGGAAAAATAAACAACAAAAAAACAACCTTTACAGGTGGAAGCCTCAAAGTGAGTATTTAAGAAAATAAATAAAGTCCAAAAAACTGGACGACACTCATTAACCCTTTGGGTGCCGTTCACATAGAACTATGATCTGCTTGGTGCCAGACTTTGGTGCCAGTTCTATTGAAGCCTGTATTCAAATTAATTACATTTTTATTTTAATTAATTTAAAAAGCTATCTGAGGAAATAAACATCAATATGCATCAATATGCATCGAAGTGCACGATTTACCATTTAATAACCTGTTTAAATGACACTGTTTAAAGGTCATAAACGAGGAGGTGTCTGATCCCATTCAACTCATTGTCGGGCAAACTGAACATTTCCACACTTGGCACCAATGTGCGTTCACGCGCTACATAGTGACATGATAACCCTTCCTTTTTTATAGTTTCCTTGCTCCTGTTCTGCTCTCTCTCCCTCTTGTCTCTCCCTCTCCTCGTGTTCTCCCCTGTGGACCCAGCAGGTGTCCTCAGTGGGTCTCTCACGTCATTATCTTCCCCTTGTGTATTTAAGTCAGTTTCCCTAGTCAGTCAGTGTCTGGTTGTCTGTTTCAGTCTCCCCAGTTCCTGTCCTGTTTGTTCACATTTGTTGTTAGTTGTGTTAGTTTTATTATTATTATTATTATTAATTATTATTATTATTATTATTATTATTATTATTATTATTATTATTATTATTATTATTATTATTATTATTATTATTATTATTAACACTTTCAGAGCCCAAGCTTAATCTTGATTTACCGCTTGAATGCCCACCATCCACTTCAATGTTAGCGTTAATAACGCCTAATCTATGTTTTGAATTATGGCTATGTGTCTAAGATGCCCGTCGCTTATCAATGACTCGTTTTCCAGTCAACATTGTCGAATATTCTAGAATATTTTTCGGCCTATTTATGAATCGTTTTCAAATAAACGCTAGATTATCGATAGTATATGTGTACGTATGCACGCTATATAGCCGATCTGAAAAATCGATTCTCTGATTTCCTCAAAGCGATCGCCCACACACACACACACACACACACACACACACACGCACACGCACACGCACACGCACACGCACGCACGCTGAGATCTCAGCGAATACAACTCTGATTATCCCAAGACTTGTAAAATAGATTCCTTACCTCAGATCAGATGTTCTCCAAAAAGATCATTCCAATTCCTGCTCGCCATTCCAAAAATCGATCGTTTTTATTGATCCAACGCTACATACGCTACATTATGTATTCCACGCTGTTCTGAGGCTCCACAATGAATCTGATCGGCTCGGGTTACATGCCTGAGAAGTAAAATGTGGATTTCGGATTTTTCTTTTCTCATCCATTTTCATTGAGTCCATTCCAAAAGGGTGCATTACCATCTGGGAGACGATAGGGGGCGTTTTTTTCACATCTGAGCTCCTACAGGGGTTGCATACCAACGGGAGACTCGGTTGATGAAATATGAATTCAGATCGCTAATAACAAAATAAAACGATAATTGTCGTTGTGGGCATTCAGGCATTGGGCTGATAAAACGTCTTATCACGTTTTGGGCATTGAAAGTACATTATATATATTTATTTGTTAGATAAAAACATTCTGTTATGTGATGGAGTACATTTTATGTGGAACATTTGTCATATGCTATTTGCTTTTCTAATCATAAATTCATAAACTTTCATAACCCTTCAGCCTCGCTGGAACCTGTAACTGTACTCCCAAGCATCTAAAGTGTTAATCAGCCCTTAAACAGAATTCACATAATGCTATTCTTATTGTCTTGTGATTTATATGAGCTTGGACAGTTCACGCTTCAATTACCTTTTTTGTATGTGTAAAAGGTTGAAAGTTGATCAAAAATACTGCCAGTTTACTTAGAAACACAAAACATGCCAACTGTTAGGACTCATACCACCGGCCACTGTACATGTAAGTGGAAATTAGTTTGAAGCTTTATGTACAAATGTTCATGTATTTCGGTTGATAAATGAGACCCGGTATGAACATAGATTTTAGTTTTAAGGTGAATTCTTTCTTTTGACTTAGAACTAAATGCACCACACCCTCACTCACAAGCTCTTGTTGAAGGCCAGCAGCCTGAAGCCTAGACAGGAACTCTTCCCTCCACGTGCTGTGTGAGTTGAGGGAATGATCTCCATTCGATTCTGCTTTCGGCCCGTCGTCCAAATTCTCCTCCCACACCAAGACGAAATCTGCCCACAGAGACACAAGGCTACAGTATAGAACACAGCAAGAACACAGAGACACAAGGCTACAGTATAGAACACAGCAAGAACACAGAGACACAAGGCTACAGTATAGAACACAGCAAGAACACAGAGACACAAGGCTACAGTATAGAACACAGCAAGAACACAGAGACACAAGGCTACAGTATAGAACACAGCAAGAACACAGAGACACAAGGCTACAGTATAGAACACATCAAGGACACAGAGACACAAGGCTACAGTATAGAACACAGCAAGGACACAGAGACACAAGGCTACAGTATAGAACACATCAAGGACACAGAGACACAAGGCTACAGTATAGAACACAGCAAGGACACAGAGACACAAGGCTACAGTATAGAACACAGCAAGGACACAGAGACACAAGGCTACAGTATAGAACACAGCAAGGACACAGAGACACAAGGCTACAGTATAGAACACAGCAAGGACACAGAGACACAAGGCTACAGTATAGAACACAGAGACACAAGGCTACAGTATAGAACACAGCAAGGACACAGAGACACAAGGCTACAGTATAGAACACAGCAAGGACACAGAGACACAAGGCTACAGTATAGAACACAGCAAGGACACAGAGACACAAGGCTACAGTATAGAACACAGAGACACAAGGCTACAGTATAGAACACAGCAAGGACACAGAGACACAAGGCTACAGTATAGAACACAGCAAGGACACAGAGACACAAGGCTACAGTATAGAACACAGCAAGAACACAGAGACACAAGGCTACAGTATAGAACACAGCAAGGACACAGAGACACAAGGCTACAGTATAGAACACAGCAAGGACACAGAGACACAAGGCTACAGTATAGAACACAGCAAGGACACAGAGACACAAGGCTACAGTATAGAACACAGCAAGGACACAGAGACACAAGGCTACAGTATAGAACACAGCAAGGACACAGAGACACAAGGCTACAGTATAGAACACAGCAAGGACACAGAGACACACACAAGGCTACAGTATATCCAACCACCACAACAAGAACACTAACACCAAAAAAATTTCAAATCAAAATATTATAAAACGTTACATAAGAAATAGTGAGGAACATATGGGTCAACTTATGATATTACATTAGTGACATAGTGACCTTATATATTCGGTGTGAGCGATGTGCACTGGTATCATTTAAGGTTAAATATTTACACAGGTAAATACTGTATGCATGCATAGAAGTTGTGACTGTTTGCCAATTGTTATCTATGAAAAGGACAGCTTGTAAATTCATTGAGGCTCAATATCACTCTAGGGTGCCTTCTGTCTTGTACTGTACATAAACAATGAATTTGCCATGTTAACATACAAATGACTATGAAAGGGCTTTATATTCATTAAAAAAAAATGATTATTTTTTTTATAAAGGATGTCTCATGCACTGACCATTCAATTTCAATGAGAGTAAAATATAGTCAATTCACAACATTTAACATTTTTGTTTTCATATTATTAGTTTGTATTAATTTTAAGTGTATTGATAATTTGATAATGAAAAATTATTATTTTTATTTTATAAAAAAATGTAATCTGTGTGTCCCTTAAATGATTGTCCATCCTGTCATAGTGGGGAATCTGCCCATTTAAGAGAAGGCCATCCATACTAGTGACATCACGACCCCCTTGTTAAATTGGTTGTGGGTAACATACGACTATACTATATACTATCTACAGTACTACATACTTACCAACACGAGTGACTACTCACCAATACGAGTGACCCCATCGCTGAAGACATTTCGGTCTGTAGAGGCGACTTTAGGCATCTAGGAAACGTTGACAATCCATCATTTACTGCTGATATGAGACACATTTGTACCTCTCTAGATCACTCTCTCGTATTCCAAGGTACTTCTAATTAGTTGATTATTAAGTTAAATGATGTGACTGTGTTCCACAATTCTGTCCTTTTCCACTGTTGTACTTACAGTAAGTCACCCTGGATAAGAGCATCAGCCAAATGTCTAAATTGTCATTTTAAATGTATTTAAACAACGTTAGTTATATGCCTGGTCTAAATGTAACCTGCTTTGTATTCTCCCTCAGGTTTACAAAATACTTAAAGGGATAGTTGAGATTTTTCGACACTAAGTTGTATGGAATACTTCTAGTTGTGTAGTTCAGTGGTTCCCAAAGTCGGGGTCGCGACCCAAAGGTGGGCCGCGAGCAGCCACGGATGGGCCGCGAGATGATTTAAAAAAATAAAAAAAAATAAAAAAAAACATTTTAATTTTTTATTTTTTATTTTAATTTTTTTTATTAAACATTTTTTTGTCAGGTCACTGAACTTAGAAGCAGGCCAGGACAGTGTTTCTAGTTGTATTCTAAAATTCTATTCTATTGTATTCTAAAATGTGACTATATGGTTTTATATTAACTTAATAAATAAACAAAAACGAAAAATCTACTTATTTCAACGAACATTTCAAACTAAATAACAGATTATGCACATAAAACGCTGAAAACAACCGAAGCAACAATAGTATTTTAATGAGGCTATTATTATTATCATTATTATTTTGCAACAAGTTAGCCCTCTCATAAATAGCACATATAAATGAATAACTAACTTGAACTAACTTAATAGGATTGAAGTGATATTTGGCTTAAAAAATCGGTCGCCTGGCAAAAAAAAAAAAAAAAAAGGCCAGACGATGTGCATTGGGCCGCGGCTCTCTGACGCCTTATTTTCTGGGCCCCGGCCTGAAAGGTTTGGGAACCCCTGGTGTAGTTGACGCAATGCCTTTAGCTTTTTGCCAGTTTGACACTTCAAAACCGAGCGGATGTGGTAAGATAATGTTACCACATCGACTATACACTACCAAGAAGCAGGGGCGGCATGCAGGCCAACATTCTGGGGGGGCACAATTAAGGGGGGGCACAAACTCTAACCATACCCCTACCAAAGAATGTTTGGGTTATCTTTGCTGTGCTGTCTGGCACTTTACTTTTTAACCAGTACTTTAAAAAAAATACTTTATCCACACAAGGCAAATAAATTTAGAGAACATAGATAATAAAAAGGAAACAATGAATGGACATACCATAATGTAACACCAATACTTTTCTGAGCACGTCGTACAGTATACATATTCACCTTGCACACCTGTGAATATGAACTGTTTATATGAATATGAAAAATCCAGATATAAAGAACCCCCCCCCCCCCCAGTTTGAATGGGCACGGCACCACTTCTGCTAGTAAGTATTCCACACAACTTAATGTCCGTTTAGTATCCCTTTAAAGAGGGGGTCCTGTCACATTAAACATACTGCTATTTTCATCTGGTCCTGTGTAGCACATTGGGTAGAGTGCTTGGATCTTAGGGGTTTGACTCCCACTGGGACCGGCCACACTGAAACAATGCACCGGTATGCAGTCATTCATTAATTTAACTGCAAATAGACTAATTGCCTTCATTAGAAAGAAAATGGATTTACTCCTGGAAATCAATGGACACGACACTGATTAGCAGCACACTATAACCTAAGAAGGGCCCTTATTAAGAGGGGACCCATCAGAGACAGGCACTGTGGCCCATTCTGGGTCCTGAGCCGTATATTCAGAGACCCTGCTGTAAAGGCTTATCTTTTAAATGTTTCACACTTAAGATGTGCAGTCCTTTCTAAAACTTCCTGTCTTTGTAGTCAAATTCTCTAATTAACCCCCAAATGAAAACAGGAGGCATCAGAACGGAGCCGATAGAGGGTTGACATACCGCTCTCTCACGCAAGCACAGGGGCAAACGTCACTGTACGCCACACACACACACACACACACACACACACACACACACACACACACACACACACACACACACACACACACACACACACACACACACACACACACACACACACACACACACACACACACACACACACACACACACACACACACACACACACACACACACACACACACACACACACACACACACACACACACACACACACACACACACACACACACACACACACACACACACACACACACACACACACACACACACACACACACACAGAGAGGGGGAGAGAGTGGTCTCTTACCTCTATGTTCATGGCTCCATAGTTGTGATCAGCTGGCTTGGGCATGGTGATTAGAGTGGTGCTGTCATCTTTTAGTCCATCCCTCTTCCTCATGGCTCCTCCTCTGTAACACCTTCTCCCCACATGCAGCTAAAACACATGTCAGCTTTTTAAATCACCTCTCTACAGCTCTAGAGACCTCTCTACAAAAATGGAAACAGAAAACAAAAACAGATACATACAATACATACATACATTACACATACATACATATATACATATATATATACTGTATATACATAAGACTGGCATCTTATGAACATGAATTTCCCCTTTAAGGCTTCTCATTTGCCTATGTTTGCATAAACATTCTGAACAATCTACATGAATTGCTCTGCTGCTTTGCTATGTGACACTGGAGTGTGGCTGCATGTTTGTCATTGAGCTGTGAGCTCACCAGTTAGTTAGGAGCCAACATCTTTAGATGTATTATGTAGGAAGTTGATAGGCCAAAACTGTATGGCCACCAGATACCAATCAGATTTAGGATAAACACATGAATAACAGGAAGTAATGTGTTACTTGTAAATGTGGTTTACCAAACCTTTGCACCAAAGTTGGCAAAATATGTTTGTTGTACGACAATGTGATGAAAGGTTGTATTACCATACGAACATGGATTTACAGCCTGAGTCTGTTGAGTCTGGCAATGTAGGCAACTCATTGTCATCTACCCAGTAGTAATGTAGCAAAGCAGAGATATTGTTAAGCCTTGGCAAACTAGTACTACTACTACTACTACGCTACTGAGTGCATTCGTCTACTTACTTACTTACTTACTTACTTACTTACTTACTTACTTACTTACTTACTTACTGTAAGGATGTAAATCAATATGGAATTCACTTTGTGGTCCCGAGAGGCAAGGATTATTCATTATTGATAAGAAAGATTAATATCAGAAATATAAAGGAGACACAATAGGGTGTGTTAGGAGTGCAGAAAGGTAGAGAGAGATAATTGCATTTTTCCACAAAGAGTATCAGATTTCAGTCTAGTGGTCAGAAACATTCCGGGGCCAGCCACTCTTGACCATTGTCCATCCTGCTGATGCATTGATCATGGGTCAATGACTTTAATTATACTAGGGGGGGGGGGGGGGGGGTCATCCTATGCAGGCAGAATCAGGCCGAATGCCCTTTTAAGGTAATGTACTGGGAACCCAATGTAAGGGATTTAGCCACAGGATGTATGCGATCCACTTCCTAACCCTTACTTACCTCTATTTAAAGGGATTTATTAGGAATTAGGGATGCGCCGATCGATCGGCCACCGATCGTTATCGGCCGATAATCAGCATAAATATGCGATCGGTGATCGGTGATAATGCTTTATTTTCGCCGATCGTCAAAACCGATCTCACTCGCTGTCGCTGAGTTCTGTCTCAGACACCGGGTGGTGCGGCGTCTGCTCATCCCTCCAGCCCCTCCCGCACGCATGTAAACACGGGTCTAGTCTAGTGGGACGGGACACGGGAGGACGGCGTCTCCCTGAGCTAACGTTAGCTTAGCTACCGTTACAAAATGACCCAGTCAACTATTCACTTTTAGTTTAATACATGATGAGGCATTGTCTAACCGAACGGTATCTAGCCGGCCAGCTACCGATAGCTCCTGACATCAACAAACGCTCCAGCAAGTCTAGTAGAGACGTGTATGATACCTGTTAGCTCACGTTAGCGCAAGTTAGTTCACTGTTCAAAACGAAATGTCCTATTGAACTAAATAATTCACTGAGGCGTTGTATTAACGTTATATATCCGGCTAGCAGTAGCTACAGATAGCTCCTGATATCAATGTCTTATAACACTGATTCGATGCGTATTCGAGCTGAGGGCTTGCTGAGCACAGTAACGTTATACCAATAGGGTCCAGCTGCAGCGCAGGAGAATCCTGGCCGTAGCTCGAGGCTACTCGAGTACACAGACAGTGGAGCTTGTTGCGTGGTGGCGATGTCTCGCAGATAATACAAGTACAAGTCTAATTATATAATGTATATATTTTATAAAAAAATAAAAAATTATATAAAATAAATTTACATTTTTTTTAATCAGAAACGATCGGTATCGGCCGATATGGTTCACGGCGATCGGTGATCGGTATCGGTGGCAAAAAACGTGATCGGGGCATCCCTATTAGGAATACTGGTTTCCAGTGAGGGTGAGATTTAAGGTAATAAAAGGGCTCAGGATCAGTGGTGCAGTCGTAATATGGGAACTGGTTACACGCCACGTGCACGCCCGCTCCCGCGCACGCGCATACATGTTCCCTCAGTTGCGCACAGAACAGATGATTATTATGCATAACAATGGAGATCAAGCAGCCCCCCACCTTCTCGTATGTTCCTATTATTATGCAAAGTCTAGGTGAGAAGTGCTTTCTACAACGGCCGGGTACTTATCATCTGTATGTCATGTATGTCATATATGTCCTGATGAATTGAAAATGGGGGACCCTGATGTAAACAAGACGAAAGTCTTTCTCTGGTCTGCATCCCCTTAACAATTGTGTGTATTGAGCTGTACTGTATTGTACCCATTCTGCAATCTGTTAATAAAGTTTTCAATCAATCAATCAATCATTGCGCGCACTTCTGCCCTGAGTGACCTACTAATAACACGCCGTGTAACCGCGTGTGTGCACGACTGCACCCCTGCTCAGGATTATAATCTGAGGTGAAGGTTAAAGGAACAAGCAAGCTGTTGGCCAAAAACACCTCTTTAAACTAGGCTAGTTGTTAGGGGTGGGAATCACCAGTTTCATCATGATACGATACGATATCGATTCTTTGGACAACGATACGATATTTGCCGATATCACAAAGTCTCTCACGATACAATACGATACGATTAGATTCAGGTGCCTGCGATCGATATGAGATGATATCATATGCCCATTTAACACAATCAGTAACATTTAGATCAACAAAAAAAAGGTAATGAAAATATCATTTGACATTTGTATTTTTGAGCTCTTCCAGACATTTAAAGGAAAATCAATCTATTGTTTTTAATACAAATAGACCTCCTGTTCACTGTAAAGCGCCACGTTTTTATATATTGAGCTTTAAACTTTAAGCTACATTTTTTGGAACTCAAAACTCACACCCTCCCTCTCCCAAACAGTTCCTACAACAATTTGTTGATGTTGCATGATCATGTATAGGCCTACATTTATTATGTATTATATTGTTTATGTTTAAATAACATTTAAACATCAAACTCCTCTGACCTCATCTGGTCTTTCCAAAGACGCGCGCACACACACACACACAGAAAGGGAGAATGCTATGCTGTAACATCTACACACACGGAGCTACTGCTGTTGTTCTTGGGCGGATATGAGACTCGCCACAGGATTTTCAAAATAAGAGTATCGATATGAATCGATCTTATTACATCGCATCGATCCGATTCGATTGTTGATAATTACATCGATGTATCGATCTGGATCGATGTATCGTCCCACCCCTACTAGTTGTCCATATCCGCTTCCATTAATTTGTGCTAAGCTAGGCTAGTGTGCAGTTAGATAGCTTTCTACTAAAACGCACAGAGAGGAAATTGGTATCTTCGTGTCTGACTCTCGAGACGACGTCACATCATGTTTATAATCAGAGAGGTTAGGATTACAGAAAGGATGAAGTCTTTTCTAAAAAGAATTGGTGAAAATTATAACAAATTCAGATTTTGCAGTTTGGTCAAGAGTTAACTACTAGGGCAGGGGATTTCTACCTGCTACTTAGCTCTTATGGCTGGTTTACATTGATTAATTGATTGATTGAAAACTTTATTAACAGATTGCAGAATGGGTACAATACAGTACGGCTCAATACACACAATTGTTAAGGGGATGCAGACCAGAGAAAGACTTTCGTCTTGTTTACATCAGGGTCCCCCATTTTCAATTCATCATAACATTTATGACATACACGACATGCAGATATACAGTACTGTTACATCCAGACATTTATGACATACAAGATATACAAATATACAGTACTGTTTAAGAGACAGAGTTTCTAAAAGAGAATATATACATTTGAGGTGGAAGAAACTGTACATTGGAGGGGGTTGGGGGGGGTTGGACATTTACCAGGGCCAGTTTCGAATTGCAGCCTCCCATAGGTGCTCTTTGAGAGAGGTTTTGAAGGTGGGTAGGGATTCACATTATTTTACGGCTGTGGGTAGGGCGTTACACATTGTTATGGCATAATTGCAAAACATGTTTAGTCCCTTGTTTGAGCCAAATCTGGGTTTAACATGATTTGTGGAACTCCCTCTGGTGTTGTGGTAGTGGAATTCACTGACCTTTGGGAAGTATTCCGACATGTACATGGGTATCTTAGTGGTGTAGTGTATCTTGAAGACCAGGCCCATTGCAAGTTGCTGTACTCTGTCGTCTACTCTAAGCCATCCTAGGTTGTCAAAATGGGCAGGGGTGAGGTGGGTTCTAGGAGTAAGGTCAAGCAGTAGTCTGACCAGTTTGTTTTGTGATGTTTGTAATCTTGTTTTTAGTGCCTTTGAGGTGCTTTGGTACCATGAGGTGCAAGTCGTAGAACCCTTGAATGAGTGCTCCTGTTAGTCTTCAGGGTATTCTTGTTTCCCAGAGAGGAGATCCGGTAATTGTTCGTTGACTTTTTTTATTACATTGGTTGCCATTTTGTCACAGGAAAGATTTGCCTCTACAATGGAACCCAGGTATAATATAATTTCATCTTTCCTTGTGACAATATTGTCACCCACTGTAACAGAGAAGCCTTTGGCCTTGCTGAGTTTGTTATTTGATCCAAAGAGAATGGACTCTGTTTTAACCAGGTGTAATGATAGTTTGTTATCAGCGAGCCATGTGCAGATTCTGCAGAGTTCAGAGCTGAGGGCTTTTTAAACCTGCAACTTGTCCCTGTCAGAGACCAGCGGGGCTGAGTCGTCCGCGAACAGGAACAAGTTGCAGTCACAAGCTGATGACATGTCATTTGCATAAATTAGGAACAGTAACGGTCCTAGTATGCTTCCTTGTGGAACACCACAGCTCACTGGGAGGGGGGGGGGGGGATGATGTATACCTGCTACTTAGCTCTTGTGGCTTGTTTACATTATGCACAACATTTTGGTGTCTCATTCACCAGCATTCAAAACCACACAAGCCTGCACATCACCATTTGCCTTCCACTGCACATAAATTACACCTTGCTCACTTGTTCAACGTTTTGGTCAACTTTGACCTTTGACCTATGAATTCGAGTGACTCACCGATGCTCAACCAACGTGAGAGCAGCGGCGCCGGTGAGGACATCAGTTGTTGAGCAACGCATGTGATTGATACAACTACAAGCATCATCATATTGTACAGACCAGTATTTACAGTTTTTTTTGCCCCAGTATGCAAGGATTGTGTAGCCGAACGGTGACGTGAACTAGACATTTGGCTGTATTCCTGAGATGGTATACATGGTTTTCTGAGCATGATGGTATTCCATACAGGCAGGAGCATGTATGGATAGGGGTCAAATGGTTAAGTCTGGTCACTTACAAAACACTCTTGTATGTGTTTTTAGTTTTTAAGACTTCTGTCATCCTCGTTAAAACAGACCATGATGACCATTATTTCCTAGAGTCTCTGTTCCTCAAAATGTCTGTGTGCACAGTCCTGCTTACAGGTGACCTAGAACCTCAAGTCACAGTAAATGTTATGGATAATCAGAACAATTGATGTGATCACAAATTTAGATTGCTTGCTTTAATTCATCGCTGTGGCTGTAGGTCTACTACAAAATATGTGTGGTCCAAGTAATGCATTTATTCTAAGTCACCTTGTCTTAAGAAAAAAGGGTTAAACCTTTACAGTGTCTAAAATCCCAGCATTTCCTTCTAGTATGGTGCAATTCCATAAACATAGCTGATTGGCCACGGGTGTATACTAACTAATCACCTGTTATTTGATTACAATCTCCTGTTGTTTACATACCAAGAATAACATTTACATATAAAGAATTTTAAATTTAGATCTTCCCCACACTGAAAACCTGACTACTTAAATTGAAAAAATAATGTATTGCGAATGAACAAGATACAAATATATATTTAAAAAATGCAAATATAGCCTACATATTCAGTTTTAAATATAGCCTACATATTCAGTTTTAATTATAGCCCACATGTCAGTTTTAATTATATCCTACTTATTCAGTTTAAATTATAGCCTACTTATTCTGAGTTTTAAGTATAGCCTACTTATTCAGAGTTTTGTTTCAAATTCTACTTTTTATTGATTGATAGTAGAAGTGATTTTAATGATAATATGTAACTTATAAACTTAAGGAAAACAAAAACGATAACACTTGTACAGTACAGACTGGCACCTCTATTCCTCTATAGGCCTATACATCTTAGAAATGTTGAATGATAAACACCACCACACAAAATATAACGTATCTATATGTTTAATAATATGTTGTACAATTCCTGTTCGAAAAGAGGATGACATTACATGATAAGTCCTCCCTTGGTTTACTGTCTGCAGATCATGTCTACCTGCTGGCCAGTCGTACCTGCTGTGAGGATCCAGCCTCAGGGTCGTGGTGTGAACCGCTGCAACTTCTTCAGCAGCATCACAGCAGCTCAGTAGGTGTGGAGTCCAGCTTCCACAGTGTGTGTGTGCGTGAGAGGATTTGAACAAACCCTTCACAACTAGAATACTGTGTTTTATACACTGCCCCACACAGTGAATTAAAATAGAAACAAACTAAACGTTTTGTAAAATGTGAGAGGTCGGGTTTGTTCAGGCAGTTCTTCCTCAGGTGGAGTTGATTAAAAGACGTTTAACTGGGTAAGACATGAAGGCTTGGAGTTGGAAGTGGCTTTAACGGCTTGTGGGAAGTCCCCGGACAGACACACCGCTCTCTCACTCACAGATGCAAGGCTCGGTCGCTCCCTGCAGCGTCCCCTTCCATCAGCCCTTCCTCCTCCTTCAACCCCCGTCTTGTTAGCGTTACTTCCCCGTCTCTGGTAAGAAGATAGTAGGCTACTGGTATCCTGTCTGCAGGACTGCAGGATACAGCACTCAGCAGCACCGCGCACACTGGTACGAGTGAGAAGGAGGGTAGGAAGGAATGGCACTCGAGGTTGGGGAAGGGGAGAGGGGGGGGGGGAGAGAGAGAGAGAGAGAGAGAGAGAGAGAGAGAGAGAGAGAGAGAGAGAGAGAGAGAGAGAGAGAGAGAGAGAGAGAGAGAGAGAGAGAGAGAGAGAGAGAGAGAGAGAGAGAGAGAGAGAGAGAGAGAGAGAGAGGAGAGAGAGAGAGAGAGAGAGAGAGAGAGAGAGAGAGAGAGAGAGAGAGAGAGAGAGAGAAACCGGGATGAAGTTTGAGAGGGGAGGAAGGAGATTCTTGTTTGATATGAAGGAGTGGCTGTGTTGTTGATCTCCACCCTGGTTAAACAGCACAGTGGACGGACAGACAACTAATGCTCTCTGATTGACTGAAAGACCGACAGGCAAACACCATCTCAGAGCTGTCAATCTATGACCCTCACCCTCGAGGAGTTGTCTCTCTGCTGTCTCTGCTGGCTTAGTGTAAGTATGCAGAGGAATGCTGCATGCCTCTCTTTGCCACTTAGAAATAATAGATGCAACTTTACTTTAGGGAGCACAATTAGAGAGAGATGCCCCATATTCCATTGCAGTTTGCACGGCCTCCTCAGCGTGCCTCTCCGCGGACCTATATATTTTATGCATAGCGTGGGTGGTGTGATCATAGATCTCTATATATATCTATGGGTGTGTGATGATGATGATAGAAACCGCTGTGGCGCATACAGTTGAATGCTGGTATTACACTCATTGAGGGACACGAAGAAGTCAAATCCGATGGGATTTGGGAATCTCAAATACAAATCGGGATTGGAATAAAAAATGCATTTATATTAGACAATACAGAATATACAGCACTTCTTGGGGTCTGTAGTGTAAGCACTTATTCCCTCCCTGTCCCCCCTGAACGAAATAGAGATGTATGGGCCTTTTAATCAGTGATAAAAGTGTATTTCAAGGATAAGTGAGCTCCTGCACTGATTATTATAGTTCAATATTCAATATTTGATCACCAAAACCCCCCAAAAAGCATAAAAAGCCCCCCCCCCCCCGCCCGAAAAGGGCCCTTAAAATTTAATAAATCTGTTTACCAGAAAGAATATGGAGTCATTCAAACATGCAATCAGTGCTGTATCATGGAATGAGGTTTTAAAGTTACAAGATGCTAATGAAGCCTACCAGGCATTTTTAGTAATGTTTAACTCTGCTTTAGATACATGACTGTCACAAATAACAAGAAATCCTCTAAGGGCAACCTTGATTACTGAAGAGCAAAACAAAAATGCTCCCGCAAAAAAAAGCTACAATCAACCCCACCAATATAAATGTGGTAACAGATTCAGATTCAGAGTTTTATTTGACACATGGAAACAATACAATCACAGTTTTTCGCGATGTATATACCATACCATGTATATACCATATACAAACAATCCACAGTTTAAACAAGAAAAAATTTAATGATAATAATAATAATAATAATAATAATAATAATAATAATAATAATAATAATAATAATAATAATAATAATAATAATAATAATAATAATAATAATAATAATAATAATATTAAAGAATAAAAGAAAAAATAGAAAAGATCTCACTATTCAGATCACATTTGACTTTCATACTGACTAAATATTTTACCAAAATTACTATGCAGACAAATTTACTCAAGCGTGAAATTACATTACGTCTAGAACGGGGGACGTTGTCACACAGGTAGATTGTCACATTCATTATATTTCACCACCACCAGAGGGTCCTGTCTCCCATATTTTGGTATTTAAATGTCCAGAATTGGAGATGGCGCCGCTGGTCTTCGTCTCGCTCGTCATGAAGCAGCGCATGGGATGGACCACGGTGTAAACCACAAGATGGCGCCTGTGTTCAAGTCAACGCTCATCAAACAACAGCATCTGGAAGACGGCACCTGCGTAAAGTTCTAAACTCACGTTCTTCACTATATATTTGCAAAAGCCATAAGGTTGGACGCTTGTAAGAAGTAGTGTTCTAACAAAGGGTAATTTTGTAAACGTATTAGAAGGGTGATAGGAGTGAGTCACAACCACAAGGTGTCGCCTTTATCCATGTGTTTATTTTGTAATGTTTTTGAAGCACCATACTTTCTGTAGCTTAGATCCCCATTCAGGCATGTATTGAAATAAGAGCTTTGAGGTTTAAAAGTGCAATTTCATTGAGCAACCTTATTTTTGATACATATAGATTAAAGGGGAATTCAGCCTACATTAAATAAGTAAACTAGCCTGGTATAAATAAGTCAACCAGCCCAGTTAAATAAGTCAACTAGCCTGGTATAAATAAGTCAACCAGCCCAGTTAAATAAGTAAACTAGCCTGGTATAAATAAGTCAACCAGCCCAGGTTAAATAATTATTTAACTGGGCTGGTTGACTTATTTATACCAGGCTAGTTGTCTTAAGACAACTAGCCTGGTATAAATAAGTCTACCAGCCTAGTTAAATAAGTAAACTAGCTTGGTTAATTAAGTCTACATTTATAACTAAGCAATTAATTAGTAATCGCACTTCAAGTAATAATAGTAAGGCTTATACACTTATTAGTCTCGCATATTAACTTGACATTTACACATAGCCTTCAACATGTCACGTAAAGGAGAGATTACTGAGCTAGAACAAGAAGATGACACAATAGCCCAAAAGGAACAGATTATCGATCAGGTTGAAGAGAAACCCAGAAACAAAGAAGATTCCCAAGAGCAGCCCGAAAGGTATAGACTGCTGAAAGGAATACAAGAAAAAGTGGAAGAATCATAACTCTGACAGAGAAGGGCAGAGAGATGCAAGAGGAGAAAATTGTAGGACTCCAGCGAAGGTTCCAATTCGTATATAAGAGATGGAAAAGAATGGTAAGAGACGCCAAGGAGATACTATCACAAACTGAGATAGTAACTGAGGAACTCGAAACAGTCATTACTGAAACCCGTGGTTTCTCCACTGACGTCCAGCGTGCATATGAAGAATTACGACAAGTTGACACGCCAGATCAGGAAACCCGTAGGAGAGTCGATCTGTGCTCCCAAACATCCCTGTTCATCTTCAAAAGAGCCTCACGCCGACTGTATGGAACACCTGAAGAAGAAGATGACTATCCTGAAGACAGTTCTCTATTCACAGGAAGCAACAACTCTTACTTCTCTAACTCAAAGAAGACCTCTGTACGTTCGAATGGGTCCGCAGTAAGACGTCAAGAAGCTGCTGCCGATGTCGCTGCAGGCCAAGCTGTTCTCAAGCTAACAAAAGAGCAAGATCAAGAACAAAGAGAGATACAGCAGCTGGAAGAGGAAGCTAAAGAACAGATAGCCGAACAAGAAGCAGCAGCTGTCAAGCGACGCTTGGAGAGAGAAACAGATGAGTTGAAAAGAAGAATGCAGCAAGAGGAACAGGAAGCTAAAATCAAAGCTCAAATGATATCGCAGCATACAGCCCTCCAAAGAACCCTGGATGAAAGGAAACGAAAGGTACAGCAACTGGAGGAAATGAAAAGTCTAAATGCAGCCCAAGCAAGAATCCAAGTGTCCGACCAAGTGGCGACTACAGAAGAAGAGAAGCTAAGCATCAAAGTGGATAGTGAGAGGAGAACAGTCAACCAAATGCCTGCTCCTACAACTCTGTATGTGCTCTCTGCACCAAGAACTGTAGTCCCCCTCCTGGGTGAAAGTACTTCAGAGCTCGTCAGGATCCTAGCAGTTGCAGTGAGTTCAAACAGAATCCCCATTCCTGAACCTGTAGTATTCAAAGGGGATCCATTATTGTACAGTGACTGGAAACTATCATTTCAAACTCTGATAGTTCAGAAGAACATCAAGGAAAATTAAAAGATCTACTATCTCCGCAAGTATGTAGATGGAGATGCAAGAAAGGCGATCGATGGCTATTTCCTACTCGGCACAGAGAACGCTTATGTTGCAGCGTGGAAGCTTTTGAACGAGAGATATGGAAACCCATTCACTATCACACAGTCCTATAGAGAGAAGCTCAACGAGTGGCCCAAGATCGGACACAAAGACAGCCTCGAGCTCAGAAGTTTCGTTGATTTTCTCCGCAGTTGTGAGGCGGCTATGATTCACATAAAGGCCCTGGAAATCCTGAACGACTGTAATGAGAATAGGAGGATTATCTCCAAGCTTCCAGACTGGTTGATGGCCAGGTGTAGTAGAAAGTCTGTTGAAATGGAAGATCGGAATGGCCATTTCCCAACCTTCAGCCAGTTCATCGCATTCCTGATTTACGAAGTAAGGATCGCCTGTCACCCAATTACCTCCATGCATTCAATCAAACAAGGCGAAGCAGAGCACCCAAAGGACAGAAGGAATAGGACCGTCAGAGCAAAGGTACTGGCTACAAGCTCAAACGAGAAGACGGTCATGACATGTGTCTTCTGCAAGAGGGATGGACACACTTTGCTCAAATGCAGAAGGTTCATGAAAGAAGGAGAACAAGAGAAAACCACCTTCGTTAAAGAGAACAGGCTGTGTTTCGGTTGCCTTAAGCCTGGCCATCTCTCAAATAATTGTAGCAGAAGGAGTGAATGCGACGTGTGCCACAAGCGGCACCCTACATCACTGCACTCGGATAGAGCCAAGGAATACAGGAAACCTACACACGTCAGAGAAAAGGAGGATCAAGATAAAGAGGAAACTAAATCGACGCCTCCTGAAATACCCACTACAGCGGCTACGACTCACAGAGCTATCGTTGGTAATGTTGGCGCGATCACCTCTGCAATCATCCCAGTCTGGCTCTCATCAACAACCTGCCCAGCAGAAGAAGTCCTTGTGTACGCGCTGCTGGACTCCCAGAGCGACTCAACCTTCATTCTAAGGGAAGTCGCCGACACGTTGAAAGCCAACAAAGACCAGATCAAGTTACGACTCACCACGATGACTGCAACCTCTACAGTAAACTCCCTAAGGGTGAGTAATCTACAAGTCCATGGCTACAATATAGGCAAGACGATATCCCTGCCACCAGCCTACACAAGAGAGTTCATCCCAGTCAACAGAGCTCACATTCCAACGAGAGAAAAAGCAAAGTCCTGGTCCCACCTGGAGCACCTTCAGAAAGACATAGCACCTCTGTTGAACTGCGAAGTAGGCCTGCTCATCGGGTACAACTGCTCCCAAGCGCTTCTACCAAGGGAAGTTGTATCTGGCAAATCGAACCAGCCCTATGCACAACGGATGGACCTAGGATGGAGCATTGTGGGATGTGGAAGTCCTTGTGTTGATTTCGGAGATGCCATCGGAACGAGTCATCATATAGAAGTAAAACAAGTGACACCGGATGTTGAGTCTTCAATCAACCTTCGAACAGAAGTACACTATGTAAATCGGCTCAAAGTGAAAGAAGTGACCCCTACAGAAATTCTAAAGGTCCTAGAGTCCGACTTCTCAAAAAGGTTCAAGGAAGATAATCCCATCTCACAAGATGACCTGAAGTTCTTGTCAAAGCTGAAAGAAAACATCACACAGAAGGAAAACGGTCACTTTGAGATGCCCCTGCCGTTCAAAAAAGAACGACCAGAGTTACCTAACAACAAGATCAGCGCGATTCACCGCCTGAAGGGTCTCGAAAAAGAAGACTGAACAAAGATGGAAATTATTACAAGGACTACTGTACCTTTATGGAGAATATAATCTCCTGTGGTGACGCAGAAAGAGTCCCTGAGGAAGAGATAGACAACAGCCCGGCCTGGTACATACCTCATCACGGGGTGTATCATCCGCAGAAACCAGGAAAAATGTGTGTCGTATTTGACTGTTCTGCCCGCTTCCGAGAGACTTCCCTCAATGACCATCTGCTCACTGGTCCTGACCTAACAAATGCACTGGTTGGTGTCCTGTGCCGCTTCCGAAAGGGCTCTGTCATGTGCGACATCTTAATTTATTTCCACCAGTTTCAAGTAAGAAAAGAGGATCAAGATTATCTACGCTTCTTATGGTGGGAATGGCCAAATGGATACAGCACCATCAGTCTATAGAATGAAGGTCCACCTGTTTGGGGCAGCCTCGTCCCCAGGCTGTGCCAACTTCGGCCTAAAACATCTGGCAGCGCATGGAAAAGGCCAGTTCAACAAGGAAACCAGACTCTTCATCCAAAGGGATTTCTACGTGGACGACGGTCTGGCAAGCGTGGAACGTGAAGACAAGGCCATAAGACTTGTCAAAGAGTCAAGAGAACTCTGCAGCACTGGGAGGTTAAGACTGCACAAGTTTGTCTCTAACAGCAAAAGCGTCATGGCAAGCATCCCAGAAGAAGAATGTGCTGTAGTTAAAGAACAAGACATGGACTTAGGAGAACAACATGTGGAAAGAGCTCTTGGAGTAGAGTGGTGTGTTACATGATCCGACACCTTTCAGTTCAGATTCCAAGTAAAGCCCCATCCACTGACAAGACGAGGTGTGCTCTCTACCGTAGCCAACCGCATCGAAAGAATTAAGTCAAGTACAAAACCTGAACAGTGGTTCTATGTTGCTTCTGAGGACAACCCCGCGGATCACGCCTCTCGAGGTTTGACTGCAGATCAACTTAAGTCCTCAAACTGGTTCACCGGACCAAAGTTTCTTTGGCAAAAGGGTCCACTCCTCAGAGAATGCAAGAAGGAAGAGGTCAACGAAGATGACCCGGAACTTCGCAAGGCTCTCGTGTGTAACACTGAGACAAGAGAAGAGAGATCTTTACTAGACAACCTGAAGAAGTTATCTGACTGGACAAGAGCTGTAAAGGCAGTGGCAAGGTTAAAACGAATGGCCAAAGAACATAAAGGTCTAAAAGAACGCACCAACGAAAAAATACAAGTATCGAAGAAAGAAAAGAAGCTGAGTTTGCTATCATTAAGCTTGCTCAAGAAGAGGTCTTACTGGCTGAGATAAAAGGACTCAAGCAAAAGCAGGAACTTGTCAAGACCAAAGAGGAAAAAGGATCTCCGTGCCAGGCCTCCGCCGTCGGGCCCCTGTCTCCGTGCCCGGCCTCTGCTGTCGGGCCCCTGTCTCCGTGCCCGGCCTTCGCTGTCGGGCCCCTGTCTCCGTGCCCGGCCTCCGCTGTCGGGCCCCTGTCCCCGTGCCAGGCCTCCGCCGTCGGGCCCCTGTCCCCGTGCCAGGCCTCCGCCGTCGGGCCCCTGTCCCCGTGCCAGGCCCCCGCCGTCGGGCCCCTGTCCCCGTGCCAGGCCTCCGCCGTCGGGCCCCTGTTCCCGTGCCAGGCCTCCGCCGTCGGGCCCCTGTCCCCGTGCCAGGCCTCCGCCGTCGGAACCCTGTCCTCATCCCTGTAAGCAGCTCTGGCCCTCGCCCTGTCCAAGGCCATAACCCTGTTCTCTGTCCCTGTCTCATACAGATTTTACGGTTTGGATGAGGTTTGGATGGAGAATGAACAAGCTTCATTAAAATCAGTTCAAGAAATCTACTTGTGTTTTGCGTCGTGCCCGGAGGATGTCACAATCCCCGTTCTCCCCTACTTGGAAACTCATCAACCATTTGCTAAATCGGAATAAATCCCCACCAGTTGCACCTGCTGAGATGATAAGGAAGGATGGAACTCTTCTGTGCAGCCCAAAAGAAATTGCAGATGGTTTCAATTAATTATTTGTAAATGTTGGCTCTTCATTGGCATCTTGTATAGCAGACTCTAACTTGAGCCCTTGTAGTCTGATCAAAGTAAAATTCTCCTCACTCCCAAGTTTTGATCCTCCTAGTACTAAGGAATTGTATGAGATAATCATGATCTTAAAGAACTCCGCTCAAGGTCATGATGGGATTAAAAGCAGTCTCATCAAAGAATCTAAAATATTAATGAATGGAAATGAAATTCTCCAAGTGCCATTCACTAAATTTCTAGGAGTTATTATTGAGCAGTGAACTCCAAGCCCACGTGACTGAACTCAAACTGGAAAGAAACCGACTAAGAAATGACATAAACTCCATGATCAAAACTGCAAAAAAGAATTTCATCAATGACAAAACAGAGGAAAACAAAAACAAACCACGTGAACTTTGGAAATTACTCAATAATCAACTAGGCTGCAGTAAAAAACTTAAAACCAGATTCTCAAACATAAAGACGGACATCACAGACAAGCTGGATGTAGCCAATTACTTAAACACTTTCTTCACAAACATAGCCACAACACTGGTAAACAAACTACCCTCCCACTCAAGGCATTATGGGGTAGAACACATAGTAGCATACTACAAAAACCTAGGGGTCCGCAAAGACGACTTCAAACTGGAAATGGTAACAACAGATGAGGTACTCAAAAAACTGAGCGCCCTCCAACCTAACAAGGCCACTGGCCATGACAACATCCCCTCCAAATTCCTCAGAGACTCAGCAGCCGCCATCACCCCAGTCATCACACACATAATAAACCTCTCCATAAAACAGGGACACGTCCCCAAGGACTTCAAAATTGCGAGAGTGACCCCTCTGCACAAAAAGGGCAGCAAATTAGACCCAGGCAACTACCGCCCTGTTTCTATTCTTACCTCCATCTCGAAAGTCATGGAAAAATGTGTCTACGAACAGGTCGAAAAGTACCTAGCGGAAAAAAATCAAATCTACGAATTCCAATCTGGCTTCAGAACATCCCACTCCACTGACACATGCCTTCTCTACTTGAACGACCACATCAAACAAGAGGTGGACGCGGGCAAATACTGCAGCATGGTCATGCTGGACCTACTGATTGACAAGCTAAAAGCAATTGGTTTTGATAGTCTATCAGTGAGCTGGATGCAATCCTACCTTGAGGGAGAACAGATGGTGGAGGTAAATGGTACCCTATCCCCCCCCTCACAGTGAGCTGTGGTGTTCCACAAGGAAGCATACTAGGACCACTACTGTTCCTAATTTATGCAAATGTTCTTGTTCGCGGACGACTCAGCCCCGCTGGTCTCTGAGAAGAACAAGTTACAGGTTGAAAAAACCCTCAGCTCAGAACTCGGCAGAATCTGCACCTGGCTCGCTGATAACAAACTATCATTACACCTGGGTAAAACAGAGTCCATTCTCTTCGGATCAAATAACAAACTCAGCAAGACAGACGGCTTCTCAGTTACAATGGGTGACAACATTGTCACAAGGAAAGACTAAATTACATACCTAGGTTCCATCCTAGAGGCAAATCTTTCCTGTGACAAAATGGCATCCAATGTAATCAAAAAGGTCAACCAACGAACTAGATTCTTGTACCGGATCTCCTCTCTGGTAAACAAGAATACCCTGAAGACTCTGGCAGGAGCACTCATTCAAGGGTACTACGACTATGCTTGCACCTCATGGTACCAAAGTACCTCAAAGGCGCTAAAAACAAGATTACAAACATCACAAAACAAACTGGTCAGACTACTACTTGACCTTACTCCTAGAACCCACCTCACCCCTGCCCACTTTGACTACCTAGGATGGCTTAGAGTAGAAGACAGAGTACAGCGACTTGCAATGGGCCTGGTCTACAAGACACACTACACGACTAAGATACCCATGTACATGTCAAAATACTTCCCAAAGGTCAGTGAATACCACAACCACAACACCAGAGGGAGCTCCACAAATCATGTTAAACCCAGATTCGGCTCAAACAAGGGACTAAACACGTTTCGCAATTATGCCACATCAATGTGGAATGCCCTACCCAAAGCTGTAAAGGAATGTGAATCACTACCCACTTTCAAAACCACTCAAAGAACACCTACGGGAGACTGCAATTCGAAACTGGCCCCTGTAAATGTCCTAACCCAACCCCCTCCAATGTACAGTAAATGACCTAACCCAAGGATACACGAGACCCTCTTCTTAGAACCACGTATGGTTTCATCGATATTCCAATGTACAGTTTTGCTTGTACAGTTGTACAGTTTCCCCCACCCTGCCTACCCAACCCCCCCCCCCCCCCCCCCCCCCCCCCAACCACCTCCAATGTACAGTTGATTTCTCACTCTACCAGATATGAACCATCTGCACCTCTATTCTGCAAATATTCCCTACTAACAATTGATAAACTAAATACTCTTCAAACATGCTCATTCATAAAATACAAGTTCATAAACAGTAGGTTATGAATATAACCGTGTTCTATGAGTATAGTGACGCTCAGCGTCTACTGCACATATCTCACTCCAGTGACGTGCACTGAATAAAAACTTCACAATCACCTTTACATACCAACATCCGTCTGGCCACACCCCCATCTGCTACCTACATAAGCAGGGGTGTGGCCACACACTCATCTCCTTCTCAATCATTTCACCACAAGGTAAGATCAAGGGCCGCAGTGGCGTCTAGACACTGAGCGTCACTATACTCATAGAACACGGTTATATTCATAACCTACTGTTCTATGTTGTATAAGCTTCCGCTCAGCGTCTACTGCACAACGGGAGCTGAACGGGAGCTGATGCTCGACAAACCCCACTGAGGCCCCCCACAACCATCAGAACCGGGGAGGACCGAGCCCCCCGACCCTCCCTAATGGAGCGATACCCTCCCTATTGGAGGACGGGAGGGAGACGGATCCGACCGTGCGAAGAGGAACTCGAGCAACTCAACGCACAGGGTGAGCAGACAGTGGCTTGACCCCACGACTACGCACACCCACAACCCGCATGCCACCAGGGAATGAACGGAAGGAACAAACCTTGTTACCGCCCCCAAAATCACGAGGTCAAGAGCAAAGCTCAACCCTGTGGCAAGGCCGTAGCAGCGGAGCGCGAAGGAAGACCCAGACCCAGAAGGGACTGGATCCCCCCGGAAAAAGGGGGCTCGGAGAGGCCAATGACGCCACAGCATCAAGACCTCACCAGGCGGTCACTAGTGACACTGCCCCCCACATCGCCAGCATATTCGGACAGGGCCCATCCAAGAGCAGGCCCTAACCCCCACTAGCACGCCGCCTGGCTCACTGACCCTGGCATACTCAGGCAGTCAGCATGGCTGTAACTCGAAGCACTCAAGAGGCTACACTACAGCGGGAGCAGGCAGCGCACCGGGGAGACTACCTCCAGAAGAGGCCGATCCCTCAATCCAGGCAGCAGGCACTTGACCCGAGCCTGGAGCACTGCGGACGAGACAGGCGCCAAAGGGGTCAACTGAAAACAGCACCCCGGCGGAAGGGGCGTATGCTGGCATTGTTGAGCACCATGTCAAAGCCTCCACCAAAAAATCCCAGACGCTCTAGAGGGGCCGAGGCAGAGAAGGCTGACACGATTGGCAGGCGTCATGAACGTGCAGGGGCACACTCAACCGGGTAACCCGGGAGTTGACTCCACTCCAACACACCAGGGAATCAACCACCCTCTTGGTTCAACATGTGGTGGTTGTTCCTATAACCCCTCAGGAAAAAAACCCAAAAACACACCTGCGGGTATACACTGGCTATACCGCAGTACAAGTGTTTTAGTTTTCAAAAAGGGGTTATCCCAGGCCTACGGGTCGACGAAAACGACTTCGGACCGGGCCCGGCGGACCGGGACGTACACAGGGATGCCAGAGGAGTACTATAAAAACCACCTCAACAGCCCCTCTCAGCCATGCGTAAGCGGGAGAAGAGAGGGGCAAAAAGAATGGAGAACGAACATCTCCATACAGGGCCGCCTCAGGGGGTGTGCGAGCAGTGCGGTCGCACAGGGCCTCGCGGGAAGGGGGGCCTTGCACAAAAAAAATAAAAAAGAATATATATATATTTTTTTAATTTTAAAATTTCTTTTTAAATAAAAAAAAAATAATTGCGAGGCCCCCCTTCCCGCGAGGCCCTTTTTCATCCCAGACCTAAAATCTAGTTTTGCTTATATGCTTATATATTTCACATTAGACATGTTTGTAGAATGTGTCTGACTTGTTCCTGGCTCTGCAGATACATTATTGGAGCTCTGGGGCTCTGCAGCAGACATACTATTGGTTTCAACGAAGGGAGGGGTTACATGTGTACAGTCGGCCGGCATGCGTCAGCTGCGTCTGACTATTTCGCGCGTGCAGCATTGGAGGTTATGCCAGCCAAGACGAAGAGGATGGTCGTTCGGCAGATGGACTGAAGATGAAAGTTGTTGCATGTTAGAAAGTTCAGTCAGGCTAGCCATGTCGGCTTAGCTAAAGGCAGGGACAGCTAGTTAGCTTTAGCTACGTTATAATATCGAGTGCTAACGTGTGGTTCAGTCGGGATAGCCATGTCGGCTAGTAGCTTAGCTAAAGGCTAACTAGCGTTAGCTAACCTAGAGAGAGCGCGTGCAGCATTGTTATGCCAAGATGAAGAGAACGGTCGTTCGGCAGATGAACTTCGTCAACTCCACGCGGTTGTCTCCATCCTCTTGGACGTTTGGTGAGTTTTTAATGCACTCTATTCTATTCCCGCCGTGGAGATATCTCTCTCT
>NC_140165.1:229824731-229867231 GCF_963971535.1 Notolepis coatsorum
TTATACTTAAGTGAAAGTATGGGTACCATCTCAAAATATTACTCAAGTAAAAGTCAAGAGTATCTGACTAAAAACACACTTGAGTAAAAGTAAAAAAGTTTCTACTTTTAAATGTACTTAAGTACTAAAATGTCAAAGTAAAAACTTTTTTTCTGACTGTCTGACCGTCTTCTGATAGGTGTTTAATCAAAGATCCCTGCTTTCTAGTCTTGCACAAGGACCAATCAGCATGGGTATGGGCGGGTTAATTTTCCATTGATTTGATTGGCTTTTTTAAAATAAAGTGGAGCCGCAGGATTAATAACTTTAACGTTAGTTCGGCCAGAGAAACAAATATACTAATTAAAATGGTTGGACCTGCGAGATTTGTACTTTGTACTTTGTATGTCTGCATTTTAAATGTAGGAGTGAAAAGTATATATTTTTTCTAAACCTAATAGTACTTGAGTAAAGTACAAATCCCCAAAAACAGTACTTAAGTATTGTAACAAAGTACAATTACTCAAGTACTTTACACCCCTGCTACACCCTACTGTAGAGTGCTGATGACCAGACAGACACTGACCTGGGATGGTTACGGGCGTAGAAGGGAGCCTGCAGGATCCCAGCTGGAAAGACGATGCCGTTCTTGGTGGGCATGTAGTAGGCGTTGACTGTAGGGGGCGTCATACTCCATCTGCAGGGAGACCAAGCAAAAGAAGAGCTGAACATGCAGCCACTTTATAGCAAGAGTGTGAGGGAATTGTCCCAGGGCTGGTCCCCCTCACAATCCATATTTATACGGTGGGAATTGTGCTCTTATGTCATGTGGCCGAGGTGGTAGAACGCCAGTAATGTAGGAGAGACCTGTCCAGTTACGGAGAACCGGTGGTGTTTCATAACTTGCAGGTGCTGTGGAGATATTTAGGAAAAACGCTGACTTTTCCTCTCCAGACGCAGTGTTTAGTTGAGTTCCAAAGATTTCAGTAAAAAGAAATCATTGTAGGAACCATTCTTAGGTAAAGATTTCAACCCCTTCCCCTTGTAGCTCCATCCTGAAGAGGGCACTCCAAAACAAGGGGCAGGGCCAAGGGAAGGGAATTGGGATTCTGCCTTAATTTCTATGACTTAGTTTCTATTCTAAAGAATAGGATAGTTTCTATTCTAAAATCAAATAGTGAAAGTGGCTGATGAATTCTGGATTCCAACATCCACCTTGACATACTGCTGCATCATAAGGTTAATTATTAATGGATGGCACGGTGGTGTAGTGGTTAACACTGCCTCACAACACGAAGGTCCTGGGTTTGAATCCCGCTTGGGGGCCAGGTTGCCAGGTACCCAGGTGGGGTATCTCCCGGGCCTTTCTGTGTGGAGTTTGCATGTTCTCCCCGTGCTCGCAAGGGTCTCCCCTCCAGAGAAAGAGATAAACCCAATGGAACAAGCAGAACATACGGCTAACACTGTCACTGCCCTGACAACGACAGACAGGAGCACTTGGCGCGGCCCTCGGGGGGGAAGGACGACGGGATGGGTCAAGCGCAGAGAGGACATTTCATCGGCGACCCCCAAAATAAATGCATGTGATGTGTGTGTGTGTGTGTGTTCCTATGTGTGTCGCCCATCTTGCACGTGTATGTTCATTGAATGACAATGTAGCAATGTCTGCTTCTTCTCTTCTTCTAATTTCCAGTACAAAGAAAAAAAAACACCATGGATTGACCATGTCATGAATGTATGGTTATGTATGTGTTAGGGACGCTCGATATTGGCTTTTTTACCGATACCGATATTGTCCAACTCTTAATTTCCGATACCGATATCAACCGATACAGATAATGCAGATTATTTCAGGTAATTAACATTACATATCTCTTGTTGTGGAATTAACACAACATTATGCATACTTTTGACAATAAATAAAATCAGAATTTGTTCTTACTTGCTTGCCTGGGTAAATAAAGGTTATAGAAATGTAAAAAAATATATATATATATATTTTTTTTTTGAAAACCGATACCGATATTTTCCGATATCACATTTTAATGCCGATATCGGCCGATAATATCAGTAGGCCGATAATATCGGACATCCCTAGTATGTGTAGTTTTCCAGTGAGGCAGCGGTGCTGAGGGACTGAGGAACTGAGGGACTGAGGGACTAAGGAACTGAGGGACTGAAGGACTAATGAACTGAGGGTCTGAAGGACTGAGGGTTGAAGGAGACTCACTGGTCTTTATTTGGAGGCTTCCTCAGCTGGTCTGCCATCACCCTGGCTGAGAAGTTGTAGAAGTTGACCATGTTCTGGAAGAAGTTGTCATCGGAGACGTCATACTGCAGAGACACAGGTAGGGGGCAACAGAGGGCTACCGGTTATCAATGTGTCGATTGTGACTTCATAACATAGATTCGAATAGAATAGGTAACAACCAAGACGTCATACTGCAGAGACACAGGTAGGGGGCAGCAGAGAGCTACTGGTTATCAATGTGTCGATTGTGATTTCATAATATAGATTAGAATAGAATAGGTAACAACCAAGACGTCATACTGCAGAGACACAGGTAGGGGGCAGCAGAGAGCTACTGGTTATCAATGTGTCGATTGTGATTTCATAATATAGATTAGAATAGAATAGCTAACAACAGAGACGCCATACTGCGGAGAGACAGGTAGGGGGGAGGCAGCGGAGGGTTACTGATAACATAGCATAAAATAGAATAGGTAACAACAGAGAAGTCGGAGACACAGGTAGGGAGCAGTAGAGGGTTACTGGCTGTCAAATGTGAGTCAGTACACAGAATGAATACACGGTGGGGGACTACTACCACTGTAGTACTAATGTAGAATAGATGCAGGATAGATTACTTCTACTACATTAGTACTAATGCAAGATGGATACAGGATATATTACTTATACTACTGTAGTACTAATGCAGGATGATACAGGATAGATTACTTCTACTACTGTAGTACTATTGTAGGATGGATACAGGATAGATTACTTCTACTACTGTAGTACTATTGTAGGATGGATACAGGATAAATTACTTCTACTACTGTAGTACTAATGCAGGATGGATACAGGATAGATTACTTCTACTACAGTAATACGAATACAGGATGGATACAGGATAGATTACTTCTACTACTGTAATACTAATACAGGATGGGGGACTTGCCATACCTTGCCAATTTAGCAAAAAACTTCAACTCTTTAAATGTTGTGGTTCACTGAAGTACATTTAGTTCTGTCCTGTGGCCAAGTCATCAAACCTGTTTATTATGGGCTGTCGTGTTCCATCTGATGAGGAACACTCGCTACCATGGCAACCGCTAATGGGCTGGGACTTGGTTATAAATTATAAATGTGATTTGTGGGAGGATGAGATGGTCCGCTGTTGTCCTCATTAACGCTAATTGTGCAAATGAATATCCCGGACCCTTATGAACAGCAGAATTCATTATTAGTAAAAACTGAGGGAGACAAACAACACTTCATCTCCATCCATCTTGTATAGAATATCTTAATGTCACTTAGAATAAAAAATAAAGACCAAAGTTACCAGAGAAATAATGTGATGGGTGGAAAACAGAAATATAGTCTGGTTGACTATATTTTAAGACATCAATTAATTCAATCTTTATTTAATCTCGAATGATCGTTGAGAGCAATCTCTCATTTACAATGAGGAATACAAAACATAATAAATTAATTAAAAAAAGAAAACAATATAGAAACAGAAAGTCAATCAATTAAAAATGTAAAATAATTAAAAACAACTGCAGACTGTGTTGAAGTGGTTTGCTATTATTTAAACTGAACAATGGAGACTAATGAATTGAGTTTTAAAGTGCTTTGCAAAACTTTCCATGTTTCTTGGGCACAGAAGAGAACAGCAGATTTTCCTAATTCAGTGTAAACTCTAGTAACCTTAACCCTTTCACTGCCACACTACAGAAGGTTAACCCTTTACTATCACACTACCGACGGTTACAGTCGGTAGTGTGATAGTAAAGGGTTAACCTTCTGTAGTGTGGCAGTGAAAGGGTTAACCTGCTGTTGTGTGGCAGTGAAAGGGTTAACCTTATGTGTATTGTCGCAGTGAAAGGGTTAACCATTTGGTAGTGCGGCAGTGAAAGGGTTTTAAGTGTAAAAGGCAAGCCACTATAGACCTTTCAAGGTCTTGGAATTCAGATCATTCAGTTCATTTAAGGGCTTTGAGGGACCCGAAGACACACATGCTGAAAGAAGAGAGGGACGTAACCTGTTAAAACTGTGCTGACTGGTTTATTATTATACATGCTCGGTTACGACAGTGCAACCGTACGGCATAGACTCTCTCCTCGGCTCGGCAGCTCGAAAACAGACGGTTTAAGAGGTCTATGAGGTTTACGAGCAACATGTTCACTGGTGGCGATGGCTCTACTGAACACCAGGAGGAGCAGCCGTGACTCACCCCGTCGTAAACATCGTCCAGCTCTTTGGAATCCAGGATGAAGTCGGGAAATCCTATCATGTCATAGATGGCGTCCGCCTGCAGGGGGAGGAGGAAGAAGAGGACAGAGGAACCTTCTTAATAAGACCTATCTCAAACCCCGCCCTCTTTTCTTGATCCACCAATCACAACTGATGCTTAGAATTATCTTATGTATAATTTTGAGGCACTGTGAACCAAACGTAAGCCTAGAATATGTTTGTTAACAAAATTGCGGGCCCTGCCTTTGTAAAAGACAGCAATGAAACAGTTCAGGTAGCTTTCTAGCTTCGATCAGTGTTCCAGGGATCTAATTTTCCTCTGAGGACAGTTTGTTTATTCAGTTATGAAAATATACCTTAGAGATTATTCACTTATCTGACTCTCACAAAACTACATAGTGCACCTTTAAAGCTAGGAATGAAACTCACTAGGCTGTCACATACTGTCAGTCCATACTGTCACATACTGTCACAATACTGTCACATACAACTGGTACAAAACGCCGCTGCCAGACTGTTGACCGGAACCCGCAAGAGAGACCACATCACCCCTGTCCTTGCCTCCCTTCATTGGCTTCCAGTACGCTACAGGATAGATTTTAAGGTTCTCCTATTTGTTTTTAAAGCCCTTAATGGTCACCCCCCCTCCTACATCTCAGACCTCCTATCCCCCTATTCCAACACCAGGTCCCTCAGGTCAGCCGATCAGAGGCTCCTGACAGTCCGGAGGTCTAACCTCAAGCTCAGGGGGGGCCGTGCCTTTGCTGTCGCAGCCCCTGAATTGTGGAACAGCATCTCCACCTCCATTAGGCTCGCCCCCTTGATAGATGCCTTCAAATCTAGGCTCAAAACCCACTTCTACCTACTAGCCTTTCCCGTTCACTGACTCATGCCCTGTTTTCCTGTGTGTTTGCCTGTGTGCCCTCCCATAAAACGGAGTGTGATTGTTGTCAATATGTATCTATGTGTATCTACCCTCTGTACAGCACTTTGGTTGACACGTGTCATGTTAAATGTGCTATATAAATAAATCTGATTGATTGTCACATACTGTCACATACTGTCACATACTGTCAGTCCATACTGTCACATTCTGTCTGTCCATACTGTCACATACTGTCAGCCCATACTGTCACATACAGTAATATGTCTCAATGAGAATGTGGTTGATTCAAGAAATAAAGCTGTACACAGGACTCTGCTGACACCATTTACTAAAAGACAGACAGTGTTTTAATCCATCGTGGATCTTCATCAGGTCTGACTCCAGTCCTGACCCACCAGACCTCTGTCTACATCGCAGTCCAGATCCATTCAGTCAACTCAACTCTCACCTTGTGCTTGGCAGCCTGCTATGTTTGTTTGTCCACCTGCCTCTCTCTCTCTGTCTATCTGACTATCTGTCTGCCTGTCTGTTTATCTTTATCTGTCTACAGTACCTGTCTGTCTGTCTGTCTGTCTGTCTCACCTTGTCCTTGGCTGCTTGCCTCGTCTGTTTGTCCATCCAGCTTAGGTGGTCCAGGGCGTATTTGAACGCAGTCCGGATCTCATTAATCATCTTCTCTGCCTGTCATGGATGGCAGGAGAGAGGGGGGGGGAGAAACGTGGATGGAAGTAGAGGGAGTAATAGAGAGACAGAAAAAGCCAGGGAGATAGATAGCAAAGATAGAGGAGGGATAAAGAGAGGGTGAGACAGAAAGAACAGAAAAAGGGAGGGAGGAGATAGAAAAAAGATGAGAGAGAGAGAAAGAGAGAGAGACAGAGAGAGAGAGAGAGAGAGAGAGAGAATATAACAGATGCTGAGTCAAAGACAACCTTTCTAAAAAGGTCAACTATCCTTGTGTGAATGTCATCCTTCATGTGACCATGCATTTTCCCATCCTGACCACACGGGGGCAGCATGAGGCAGCCTGCCGCAGTATACAGACGGTCGGGTCAGAGCAGAGGAAGACCTCTGGGGTCAACTTCCCCACCCGACGACGGTACTCACTATTTCTTTGCTGTGTTTATCAAACGTGGCCTTGACGAAGAGCGCTCCGAGAGCGAAGCCCAGCGTGTCGTCTGTGTTCCCGATGCAGGTCTGCCAGCGTGGGGTACAGGACTGAAACAGACACAAACACAGAGGCACACTTTCAGTAGTAGTAGTAGTAGTAGTAGTAGTGGTAGTAGTTTTATTCAGTCATCACTAGGGTTGGGTACCGAACCCGGTACTTTTAAGGGTACCGACCCATAATCGGTACCAAATTCCGGTACCTTTACATGTTTAGTTTAGAGTTTAATATGCTAGAGAGGGAGCCTTTTCCACAAATATATATATATATATATTACTGTCCCGTCTCTTGGGTCTTCGGAAAGACCAGACGAGGTCAGAGGAGTTTGATAACATTTACTGAGGATGGCCAAATAATGTTCATATTTCATTACAACAATAAATAGCATAATGTTCTGAATAAATAACAATGTTGAAATTGAGAAGTTTGGACTTGTTTTTTTTTACAACTGAAATAATTCTTTTTGTTATTACAGAGAGAGTTAAGTACCAAAAAAAGGTACCGTTGGGTACCGATACCGAATTCCAGGAACTGGTACCGGTATCGGTTTAAAAGTGAACGGTACCCAACCCTAGTCATCAACCCCACACACAATACAATTATGCACAATCATTCAACCATCTTTAATTTGGCACTGACTGAAAAGGTACAGGCTGAAGCATAATGCTTATACTGTACATGCCTGTCTATATATATATATATATATATATATATATATATATATATATATATATATATATATATATATATATATATATATATATTTTTTTACAAATTAAGACTCCAAAATAGAAACAAATCTAAATAAACAAAGTGTTTACTGTAATTAAATTAAATCATTCATTTGTAGGGTTTTTAAATCGGCAGGAAAACAAATAAAACAGAACCGTTTACAAAAAAAGGTAGCTCAAAGTATATGGGCTTTCAAATACTGGGGTTGGGGCCATACTTGGGTCCTTTGATAGTAAAATGGGACACATTTAACAAACATTTAAATAATAACTGCAACTGTGTGCAACCAATTTAATTTAATAAAATTTCAAACCTTTATTTAAACTCAAAAGACAACTGAGGTTTCCCTGATTTACCGCCACGTTGTACAGAAATAGGCAAAAAGAAAAGCATATAAAATCACCACAATAAGACAACAAGACCAGGCAAAAAGCAAGGATAACAAATCAACTTACAAAGGTTGGAATCTCAAGCTTTAACACATTGTGCGCCATAACCGGCGTAAATCGTTATTGCCCGCCATGCGTTGAACGCCAACAACGGCGTAAATCGTTTTTGGGATCAATATAAAAAAAAATCGCCATGGCATTCATAATTCATCCAGCCTCCCTCCGGACTACAGCGGCACCCTGTCTGAGATTGCAACGCCTCAATACCGCCGCCTGTGGATGGTCGGGCGAGTTACACTGTGGCGATCGGTGCATCGAGGAAATTCCTCCGGCAGTAATATCTTGTTACGTGGGTCCAGACAAACACTCGAGTGCATTTGGATCGCTTTCTAAACGCAATAATCGATATGATTTCGGCGTTTATTGCGCCATACAAACCGGAAATGGATCTAGGAGATCAGCATCAAATAATTTGGATATTTTCCCTCCAGTCTCATCGGCGAACGGTAAGAGGACACTAACGTTATTTTCAGCCCGGTTGTCCATTTCTTTGTTTGCAATCAGTCTGATCAATATATCAACCCATACTAAATAAAGCCGTTACTGACGATCAAGGAATTATAGACGACCCCCCCCCCCCCCCCCCTTTCCTTCACGCATGATGAAGCATAATGTATACCGATCATATACATTTGAATTTTTTAATATAGCGTGTATAGGAAAGAAACGCCAATCGATAATCTATCATATGCGTCAGGGCCTATAACTAGCGTTTTTGGAATTACAGCAGAAAAGCTTAAAACATACTTATATTCTCGACGGTATTAACACAACAATGTATGAATGAAAAAATATAACGATGTTTGAATGGGCCATAGTAATGCAGATATAGCTATAATATTTAAAAAGTTATAGCCCTGCAAAGAAGGTAAACATCTCCATAGGCTTACAGCAGTGGCAGACTGGGGTATAATGATGGGCACAATGCCCGGCGCCCAATGTGTTAAGGACCGTTGGAGTTCATTCCATGACCTAGGGGCATCATAGTGAAATGCAGATTGACCCTGTTGTGAGCAAACTGGGGACATTAAGGACCAGCCAGTCACTAGAACGGGTTCCATAGGTTCCAGAATTCCATTCCAATAATGATGTAGTATAGGAGGTAGCTTACCAAAAAGGACCTTAAAAATTTACAAGTACCAGTGTTTCTTCTCATAAAGGACACAGTGATGAGTGGCATATCTATCATTAGTGAATCTGAGGAAAGAGTGTTAGACAGAGTCCAGGGATTCAACTTGGGTTGAGGTCGCAGCATGTCTATAGATTACATCACCATAGTCCAAGACTGATAAGAAAACGGCTTCGACAACTCTCTTCCTACTAGGGATGTCCGATATTATCGGCCGATATCGGCATTAAAATGTGATATCGGAAAATATCGGTATCGGTTTTCAAAAGAATATATATATATATTTTTTTTTACATTTCTATAACCTTTATTTACCCAGGCAAGCAAGTAAGAACAAATTCTAATTTTATTTATTGTCAAAAGTATGCATAATGTTGTGTTAATTCCACAACAAGAGATATGTAATGTTAATTACCTGAAATTATTCCATTTTTGGGGGGGGGGGATCCTGCATATATCGGTATCGGTTGATATCGGTTGATATCGGTATCGGAAATTAAGAGTTGTACAATATCGGTATCGGTAAAAAAGCCAATATCGAGCATCCCTACTTCCTACTAATCAAAGGCAAACTGGTTCTGTTTCTGTATAGGAAGCCAATTTTCTGTCACAACTTGGGAGGCAAGCTTGTCCACATGTAAATGTTAAATGTAAATTATTTTGTAATGAAAAACTGCGGCTAATGTCTTCTCTACTTTAGGCTATGAACAGTTCTCACTGGAGGACTCCGTAAGTTGGACGTCACGGCCAATGAGGACACGGTGTGCGGCACAATACAAGGCATGCCTGTTTTTTTTGTGAATTCCGTCCTGACAGATCAGTTCACAGAAGCAGGTGGACCCCAAGGTTCTTATAATTGGAAGGTTTGGTCATCGATGAGGTAGTAAACAACCACTGGAGCACTGACTGGGACCAGCGTTCTAAACGCTTCAATAGAATCTGGTCCCAGAGCTGACCTGTGGGCATCGGTTGTCAAGGAAACTTCATCAACTGATGGATGTGGATAGAACCAGCATTCCATCGGGTGCCACTGATAGAACCAGCATTCCATCGGGTGCCACTGATAGAACCAGCATTCCATCGGGTGTCACTGATAGAAACAGCATTCCATCGGGTGCCACTGATTTGGCTGGTACACGCACACAGAATTAAAAGGGATCCATTATAGTTCAGGGTTTGTTACCTTGGTAGCAGATAATGGGGACCAGAGAGTAAACAAACAACAATCAGGAGCAGGATGATTTCTGTCTCGTCGAGGAACAACATTACTCCTGCACTTCATCATCAGACTGAACAATTCCATGCACAGAACTGACTCTATCTCAAACCCCATCTCAAACCCTATCTCAAACCCTATCTCAAACCCTACCTCAAACCCTACCTCAAACCCCATCTCAAACCCTACCTCAAACCCTACCTCAAACCCTACCTCAAACCCTATCTCAAACCCTACCTCAAACCCTACCTCAAACCCTACCTCAAACCCTATCTCAAACCCTACCTCAAACCCTATCTCAAACCCTACCTCACACCCTATCTCAAACCCTACCTCACACCCTATCTCAAACCCTACCTCAAACCCTACCTCACACCCTATCTCACACCCTATCTCACACCTTATCTCAAACCCTGGGAATTTATCCAAAGCGCTTTACAATTTGTTTCGTCACATTTTACCCATTCACTCACACATTCACACACTGATGGCAGAGGCAAGCCCCTAACTGTTGGCACCTTGCATGGTTAAGTGTCTTGCTCTGTGTGCCCTCCCATAAAACGGATTGTGATTGTTGTCTATATGTATCTTGTGTATTTACCCTCTGTACAGCACTTTGGTTGACACGCGTCATGTGAAATGTGCTTTATAAATAAATTTGATTGATTGATTGATTGATTGCTCAAGGACTCTTCGCTGCCCGGGAGGAGCGGGAATCCAACCGGGAATCTCCATATTACCAGACAACTGCTCTACCTCCTGAGCCACTGTCGCCCGACACATCTCAAACCCTATCTCACACCCTATCTCAAACCCTGCCCTCTGTTCTCCATCCTCCAATCACTCCAATCACTGACGAATGGCTCTGACCTTCTTGGTTCCATAGAGGCTCTCGAGCAGTTTATCCTGGGCATTCTCAAAGCGCTGGTCCAGGCTGGGAACGCCCTTCTGGGCTAGATTCCACATCATGTAGTTATTCAGCAGGCTGGGGGGTGAGAGGGTGAGAGAGAGAGAGAGAGAGAGAGAGAGAGAGAGAGAGAGAGAGAGAGAGAGAGAGAGAGAGAGAGAGAGAGAGAGAGAGAGAGAGAGAGAGAGAGAGAGAGAGAGAGAGAGAGAGAGAGAGAGAGAGAGAGAGAGAGAAGGCAGTTATTCAACAGACTACAGAAAAGAGACAAGTGAAGTGTCCTAGATAGTGCACCCACCCCAAAAATGTGCACATTGCATGATTTAAATGAATGACATCAGTGGGGAGAGGAGGGAGAGGCCGGTATTTATGATAGGATGCTCTGTATGAATTATCCATCTTATGGATCTTACGTAACCAGAAGGTCACAAGTTCGAATCTTGCAACAACAGCCACTCTGTCAATCCCTACAAGATACTGAACCCCTAGCTGCCTTGTGGGCACTGTGTCCTTCTAATGTCTCATGTACTTTACGCGTGTCTCAAATGGACACGTAAAGACATAAATCCCCCATTGCATTGTGTGTAATATGGTGACAGAGGGCTCTAAAAGTAATAGGTTCTAATAATGAGCCTGTGGCGATGAGTTCCGAGACCTGATGCAGGTATTACCTGCTACCAGTGCTTGAAGTGGACCGGTACTCTCCGGGACTCAGTACCAGCAGTTCTACATTTTACACTTGTAAACCTTTTCCTGCATACCGGTGCTTCTCACAAGCTGCCGGTACTCTTGGGCAATGCGGTTTATTTATGGCCGGGCAAATAAACTACATTACCCAGGGGGCACTCTGTGGATTATGCTCCCTTCAAAATGCTGAAGGAATGGCTAATGGTTCTGCAAAACATACAGAAACCTTTTCTCCCGGCCATGTGCCTGCAAATACTAACAGTCAAAATGTTTTCTCACATATGTAAGCTTTGTAATAGGACCTGCTTTCTGTTGCCGTGTGTTTTTGTGCGTGAGTGTTGTCGTCATGCTTTTGACCATAATTTAGACATTGAGGGCCCAACACTGCAAGACAAGTTGCAAACAAGAGTAAGGGAGGAAAAGAGAGAGAGAGAGAGAGAGAGAGAGAGAGAGAGAGAGAGAGAGAGAGAGAGAGAGGAGAGAGAGAGATAGAGAGAAAGGGAGAGAGAGGATTTGATTTGTATGATAGAGAGAAATTTGACGGTATTAATCTGTTTGTTTAGTTTTAAATTACATTTAACATAATCATGCATAAACAGCTTAGCGGATGGTGACGTATCTGTCAGTTCTGAAAGTCCATCAGGTTGGTTCTTAGGGTTCCTCCAGTTTGCTCTGAAGCTTCCAACACCTAGAATGCCCTCCAACTGACTCTGAAGCTGAAGGCTCTTCCTTCTTTCGCTGCATTTAAAAATATGATCTCCGACCACTGTGTGTCGACTTGTAACTGTCTTAGCTGATTTGTAATAGTTTATTCTTATTTGCTGTGCCTATATGTATGAAATTGCTGATTAACTGTGTCTTGCTTTTGTAAGCCCATCGTCGCTGTAAATTTGTCTCACGAGTTGAAATAATGGTTTGAAATTAGGGATGTCCGATATTATCGGCCTACCGATATTATCGGCCGATATCGGCATTAAAATGTGATATCGGAAAATATCTGTATCGGTTTTCAAAAAAAAAAAAAAAAAAAAAAAAAAAAATTACATTTCTATAACCTTTATTTACCCAGGCAAGCAAGTAAGAACAAATTCTGATTTTATTTATTGTCAAAAGTATGCATAATGTTGTGTTAATTCCACAACAAGAGATATGTAATGTTAATTACCTGAAATTATTCCATTTTTTGGGGGGGGGGTAACCCTGCATATATCGGTATCGGTTGATATCGGTATCGGAAATTAAGAGTTGGACAATATTGGTATATCGGTATCTGTAACTGAGGGGTACAATTCCCTGACTGTATTACTAGATATGATACTTACTACCACTACCTTTGTACTTAATATTCGGCCACCCAGTACACGGCATAAATATATTATGATGAACACTGTCACGTAGATGAAACGGATCCAACACAAATGTACGAATTAGAAATAGGTCTTTATTTCTACACAGCGATGGTGTGTAGAGCAAGCACTTAATCAAATCAATCACATTTATGAATGGAAATTAGTATGCACTTTTATGGCAAGAGTACTCGTCGGTATATCAATAGAGAATGTCCAATCTCTGAAGGCGCAGGTGGTACATATACGACCTGGAATAGTTTAAGGAATAACAGCAATGATACTTGAATGATTATATACTGGATACACTAGGGGGGGGTTAATCCGGTCGCTTGTAAGCCGACAGGAGTAGGAGGGGGGGGGGGGGGGGGGGGGTAGAATCCGGCTGCCTCATCCGGCCAAGGGTATCCCAGGTGAACCCACTGTAGTGCCGTTCAATGCGCCGGCGATCCTTGGACCACAGATGAAAGCAGGTGGACTCTTTGTGGGCCGGCGTCATCCGGTCCACGGAGGAGAGACGTGAAGCGACCTCGTCTTGCAGAGCGTCTCCTCACCTTGCGTCCTCTCCAGGGGGGGGGGGGTTCCAACACACGGCAGTGTCGGGGGTCTTTATCCATGGAATAATCAAAGTATACAAAGCATAATCCGTGCCTGGGAAGGCGGGCTGTCGTCGGTAGAATAATCCGGTATACAGGTCCACTCGCTCGTCGGCTCTGGGGCTCCTCGGGTGCAGCTTCACGTGGGGTCAACCACCATGGATAAGCAGCCAGTTCTCTGCCCGAAACGATGGGGTACTGACTACAGTAGTATTCTCACCGTACGAAGCACTATATATTAACAGACTATTATTAGCTTAATAGACTACGTCCAACTCGACGATATGGTGCCAAATATGACTATTCAAATATTAATATACACGATGTCTCAATACCGATGGTAGGCGAACTTGGCCTTACTCCCACACGTGGCGTCGCGGGGAGGCTTTACGTCTGTGACTCTATTGGAGGGTAAGAAACTGGACTGAAAAGAAAGTCCTACTTTAGTAGCGCAGTATATATACGCACTATGAACAAATAGTCCCATTAGTGGTGCGGTAGCCAGATTCCTACGCGGAACTAGGACTTGTTCGTACATGTGGAGCGGTACGTTTGAACTGGGTCTGAGGGGTATGGCAGCCTGGCACCAAGGTCTCGACCAATAGTAGAATGGAGACTATTATGGGATGTTCAGTAGGCTAGAATGGATATTCAATGGATATTGTACAAGGAATATACAAGGGATATCAGGGAATATTAGAGAATATACAAATACAATTAAATATATATATATAAATAAATATATATATTCGGTTTAATCTGGCCCTTCACAACAGCCACCCCCTGATTGGTCCCAGACCTAATCAGTTAAACAGAGACAGATTAATCGCGTTGTCTATTTACACATAAGGGTTTGCTGTAGGGGTCAGTCAACTTCACAAAGTCATAGGGTTATAGGGTCATGGTCATCATCGATTGTGTCTGGGAGTCGGGGCAGTTCTATGAGCCTCGCCACGGGACGGGTGTAAGTGCGACCCTGGACGAGCACTTCAGCTGCTCGGACCTTGCCGTCGGCACCGGTGATCACTTTGCTTACGCGGCCGGCCGGCCACATAGCTCTGGGCAGTGATTGATCAACAATCATGACGACTGTTCCTTCTGTCAAATTGTCTCTCTCCTTTACCCACTTCTGGCGGGTCTGTAGAGACGGTAGGTAGTGCAGTAGGAAACTGCTCCAAAACTTGTCGGCTAATACTTGGCTGTACCTCCACATTCGTCGGCCGTTCGCTTCTTCAGGCCGGTACATTGTCTGGGGTAATGCAGGATCTAGCCGCCCCATCAGGAGTGTGTTGGGGGTAACTGGGTCGATATCCGCCACATCACTGGAGACATATCCGAGGGGCTTCGAGTTAAGTACTCCCTCAATCTCCGTGAGGACTGTCATTAGGACTTCTTCCGCCACAGTCTGGGCCCCAAGTACTGCGTACAGGGCTGTCTTTATGGAGCGCACTTCTCGTTCCCAAGTGCCACCGAAGTGGGGTGCGTTTGGGGGGTTGAATTGGAAATCAACCTGTGCTGGAGCGAGGTGGGTCTTAAGTTCTGGGCCCATAGCTTGGAAGCTCTCTCTCAGCTCTCTTTCGCCGCCTTTGAAGTTTGTCCCATGATCGGACAATAGGGTAGACGGTCTTCCTTTCCGTGATGTGAATCTACGGAAGGCCATAAGGAATGAGTCTGTGCTCATGGTCGGGAGAAGCTCGATGTGTATCGCTCTGGTGGTCATGCATTTGAATACAATACCCCACCGCTTCTCGGTTCCTCTTCCTTTCTTTATGTGCAGCGGGCCAAAGCAGTCCATACCCGTTGAGTGGAATGGCTTGTCACCGATGCGGAGGCGACATGGAGGAAGGTCAGCCATCCTTGGTATGCTGGGCTGCGCGCGCCACTTGCGGCAGTCTAGACATGTTCGCTGGAAGCGTCGTACCGCCTCTCTTCCTTGTAGGATCCAGTAACAACGTCTGATTTCCGCGAAGACTCTTTCTGCTCCTGCGTGATGTACGTCCTCATCGTATTTCTTTATAATCAGCTCTGTGACCTTGTGTCGGCTGTTCAATACGATCGGGTATTTAATGTCATCCGGTAGATTGGGGGCTCTGCGTAGGCGACCACCCACTCTGATGAGGGTATGAGCGTCGCTCTCGGGGGCCAGATGAATTAATCTGCTGTCGGATGGGACGGGCTTTCCTCCCTGTAGACAGGCCAATTCATCGGGGAACGAGTCTCTCTGGGCTCGCTGCAGTAGAAGCAATTCTGCTTCCTCGTAGTTAGCTGCTGACATATCAGCGGGGGACTTGCACTCCGGGTGGTACCGCAGGAATGTTCTTTGTTGTGCACTCTCTATGGACGTGCAATCGTCTATGTTAGGGTCGGTGGAGGCTACGGTGCTCAATCCACAGAACACAGACTTCTTATTTTCCACCTCCTCTGGACTTGCTTCCCTCGGGATAGGCATGGGCCACTGTCCTTCCGGGAGTCTTAGGAATGCGGGGCCGTCACTGTAGACATTGCGACGGGTGAGGTCATCCAGGGGCATCCCCCGGGTGATGACGTCAGCTGGGTTCTGTTTTGTATCAACGTAGCGCCACTCTGTTTCTCCGGTTAACTCTTCGGTTAAGTCTTGAATCTCGGTGACTCTGACTCCCACGAAGACTTTGTGCTTGCATGAGTCCGATTTGATCCAGGCGAGTACCGTCGTGGAATCTGACCACAGGATTGTTCTAGACACCGGTATGGTGAGCTCACGTTGGATGAGCGTGGCTAGGTGCGCTCCGGCTAGGGCTGCGCAGAGCTCTAGACGTGGGATAGATTGTTGCTTGCGTGGGGCTATTCTCGAGCGGGCGAGGACAAATGCTGTGTAGATCTCTCCCCCCTTCTCTTGGGCCCGCAAGTAGGCTACTGATCCGTATGCGACCTCTGAGGCGTCACTGAAGACGTGTAAGTCCATTTTACATGTCTCTGGCCTCACCGTGGGTGGGAAGTAGCTTCGGCGCATATTAACGCCTGGGAGTGAGTGGAGCTCCATCTCCCACTCTCTCCAGGTGGATGCAAGGTGTGCGGGAATGGGGTCGTCCCAGCCCTGGTCCTTGTCCCACAATGCTCGTACAATCATTTTTGCCCTGGTGGTGTACGGTAGAATACATCCTAGCGGGTCATATTGTCGGGCGAGTGTTGTGTACACACTCCGTCTGGTGGTCGGCGCCGCCGCCGGCCTTCCCTGCTCCGTAGTCAGGGGCTTGTGTCTGTAGTGAAGCGAATCTGTTTTGAATCGCCACACCAATCCCAGGGTCATCTCCTGGGCTTCTCCCGGGATTGTAGCCATCCAGGTCTCGCTGCTGGCTGCCTTGTCCTCGGAGGAGAGGCTGCGCAGTACTTGCGGATCGCTGCTGGCCCACTGCCTGAGATCAAAGCCGCCTTTGATCAATGAGGCGCGGAGTTTAATCAGGAGAGCCTCGGCTTCTTCCTGGGTTGAAAGGCTTTGTAGACAGTTGTCTACGTAGAAGCTGTTCTTTACGCTGTGTCGGACCTCTTCGTCCGCTGCTGGGTCCTCTGCTACATGTTTCTGTAGTGCAAATGTAGCACAGCAGGGGCTGCACGTCGTTCCGAAGGGGAGGACTTCCCATTGGTAGATGGCTGGGTGCTCATCTCCTGGCTTCTCTCTCCATAGGAACCGTAACAGGGGCTTGTCCGCCTCTACTAATCTCACCTGCAGGAACATTCCTTTAATGTCCCCGCTAATGGCCACCTTTTCCTGGCGGAAGCGGAGTAGAACGCCGAGTAGGGAGGGGCCGAGTGTGGGACCGGGCAGTAACTCTTTATTCAGATTTTGGGATCCGATCTGGTAGCTGCAGTTAAATACTATGCGGTCTTTACCGTTGTGATGGACCTTGTGGTGAGGCACGTACCACGATTCAGTGGTCTGGTCAGCCTCTTTAATGTCCATCTTTGTCACGTGTCCCGCTGTGATGAGCTTCTCAATCTCAGCGCGGTATACACTCTCTTGGGCGGGGTTCTTGGCTAAGCGCCGCTCCGTGTTCAGCAGGTACCGTTCTGTGGCGTCTGTCTTGGCGTGGAAAGTAGGCATTCCTTCTCGCCGCAGGAGTGGCGTGGCGTATCTCAACACGCCGTTGACCGGGACTCTCTTGGTCCCTGTCTCGAGGAGGTGAATGGCGTAAATGTCATCTTTAGAGCGAATGTCTTTCTTTCCGTTCTTAAAGGGCATTTGTTCCAAGGTCCATAGCCGCTCTACGTGTTGCAGGAGTGCGGTTTCTCCCTCTGTGACTCGGGAGTGGAGACATCTAGTGGCTGTACTTCGGTTGAGAGATTTGGCGAGCGGGCCTTGGAGAGTCCATCCCAAACGGGTCTCGACTGCTGCAGGACAGCCTCGGGGTCCGGTATGAACCCGGTCTATCGGGACAATGAGGTCTGCATGGTCGGAGCCTATCAACAGGGTCGGCATAGCATTGTCTATGAGCGGGATCGGTAACTTGCGCAGATGTGCATATTTCTCCATCAGCTTGGCGACGGGGTATGTGTACCGCGACAGTCCTATTTCTTGGCTGGTGAAAGCGTCTGTAATCTGGTACCGTCGCTCAGGCTGGCCGCTTGCTGCGATAGAGAATGAGACATTCTCGCCCTTTATCGTCTTCAAATCTCGTCTTATTGTCCGAATTGTCATTTGGGTTTCGCTTCCCCGCAGCCCTAGCTGGGCCGCAGCGGAGGCGAGCAGAAGGGTCTTCTCGGACCCGTCATCGAGGACGGCGTAAGTGTCCAGGACTTTATTCTGGTAGCTTAGTGTCACACGCACTACTTTTAGGAGTACTCGGGCTCCACTGCTGCTGGCGGGATCGATGTACATGACGCTCGCTTTGCGGCTGGATGGTGCGGGTGAAGGGCGCCGTCTGTTACTGTCGTGAAGTATGTCCAGATGGGCTCCATCGCACTTGGTGCACCTTTTCTTTAAGCGGCATTCGGCTGCCATGTGTGAGCGCGCACAGCGAAAACAGCGCTTGTTGGACTTTATCCATTGACTTGCTTCCTCCGCGTTCAGCTTGGGGAAGGAGTCACATTGCGCTAGCCAGTGTTCTTTCTCACAGTAGGGGCACACTATCTTCCACTTCTCCGTTCTGGAGGGGGTACTGTGGCTCCTGCTGCTCGGTACTGACTCCGATTGGTGCATCACAGTCACCGATCTTCTTCCATCATTTAGTCATCTGGTTCCTTCTCTGGAGCCAGGGGTGCTCCGTCCGAATGTATCTAGCCGTAGGCTGCTGACTTCTCTCGCCAGGAAGTCTGCTAGATCGAGGAGGTTCGGTTCGGGGCCATTCGGGTCTCTGTGGTCTCTCTGTCGCCTAAAACGCTCCTGTCGAGCGGGCGGCAGCTTCTCCAAGATCCTTTCCACATTTGAGTTGGCGTAAAGTTCATGCCTCCCCTTCTCTCTCTGCGCTCCCAACATCCCTACCAGGGACTGCACTCTGATGGACAGGTCGTCCAGTGCTCGATTGTCTATTGCTGGGGGTAAGCGGTCGATGTGTCGGATCTCCTGGATCACGTAATCCCATATGCGCCCATACCTCTGGTCCAATGCTACCAGCGCTGCTGTGTATGGGGTGGTGGAAGTCGCGTAGGCGAGCGCTATATTATGTGCGCGGGGTACCTTTAAGTGCTTCAGTAGGATGGCGTATTTATGGCGTTCATCCAATACATCCACCAACATGGTCTCCAGACACATGCGGAGTTCTGTATACTGGGCCCGGTCCTCTTGGGTGAAGTCGGGTACCATAGGCGTGCCAATGTATGACGCTGACTGTGGATACATCGGCGAGCGTTGGGGGAGAGGCCTCCTAGGCGAGTCTCCTCCCGCTCCTTGGTATGGGCTAGTACCGGCAGTGTACCATGGCCCGCTTGTCCAGGTGCTGTTCCTCGGTGCGGGTCGTGCGTCGTGCTCACCCGTGTATAGAGTCGGGGGTCTGTAGCGCAGCTCCGCGGGAGTATAGCCTGGGCTGTACCGGACCTCCTGGTCCGGTAGAGTACTGTGCTGTCGTCGGGCGTGGTTCTCCTCCTCTTCCTCTTCGTCTTCAGTTAGGTCATCCAGTGCTTGTAGTCTCTGGTTTAGCCTCTCCACAGGATATGCTGCTCCTTCCCGGTTGCTAGGTCTCGCTTGGACCGGTGGGGGGAGGTGGTCTGTGGGGGGTATAGACCTCGTCTGTTGGTCAAGTTCAGGGTTGTTTACTCGGCTAGGGGATGCCGCCCTGGAGGTGTGTCTAGACGAGTTCCTGGAGCCTCTGGCGGAGGGAGAGGGTGTTGTCCGTCTGATCAGCTGTTCTATTAGTTGCGCTTGCTGTCTGTCGCGCTCTGCGTCCCGTAGAGCACCAGCAGCTGCTCGCTGGCTGTCTGCTCGGTCTCGGGCCACATTCTCTTCTCTCTGAATGCGTCTTAGTTCTAGACGTATATGCTCTTCTTCGCTCCGCTGCTGGATCTGCAGTCGGTCGCGTTCAGCAGCGGCGTTCAGGCTGATGAGGAAGGCCTGCTGTAGGGTCCTCTCTGCCTCGCTGGGAGAAGGCGGTTGTATAGGGGAGCCTTCCCTCGGGGTACTCCTTGCGGAGCCTTGGAGCTCTATCTCCACGGTGCTCTCCCCGTCTTCTTCCGTGCCGAGTTCTCTCTCGGTAGCGTTGTATTCCTCCCGGGACTCATCGGGGACTACTTCTTCAGTACTGGCGGGGTGTGAAGTCATGTCTGGTTCCCACTGGTCCCCACCGTGAACTTGGTCAGTTACATTAGAGCCCGTAGGGGCCTCTATGGTCGGGGTAGTCTGGGCGTTGGGGTTAGACATACTTTTACTTTCTAGTTTTACCGCGTTTACTGTTAGTAGAAGACTAGGTTGTTGACTGACAGCGTAAGCCTCTAAGTACTGAGGGAGCCGTCGTTCGCGCTGCGGGCGTTGGTTAGGAGGATCGTTTCGTGGAGTGTTCATCATAGGCCATTTCAATATTAATAACACTATATTAATATTACACTAATTACCTGTATTACTAGATATGATACTTACTACCACTACCTTTGTACTTAATATTCGGCCACCCAGTACACGGCATAAATATATTATGATGAACACTGTCACGTAGATGAAACGGATCCAACACAAATGTACGAATTAGAAATAGGTCTTTATTTCTACACAGCGATGGTGTGTAGAGCAAGCACTTAATCAAATCAATCACATTTATGAATGGAAATTAGTATGCACTTTTATGGCAAGAGTACTCGTCGGTATATCAATAGAGAATGTCCAATCTCTGAAGGCGCAGGTGGTACATATACGACCTGGAATAGTTTAAGGAATAACAGCAATGATACTTGAATGATTATATACTGGATACACTAGGGGGGGTTAATCCGGTCGCTTGTAAGCCGACAGGAGTAGGAGGGGGGGGGGGGGTAGAATCCGGCTGCCTCATCCGGCCAAGGGTATCCCAGGTGAACCCACTGTAGTGCCGTTCAATGCGCCGGCGATCCTTGGACCACAGATGAAAGCAGGTGGACTCTTTGTGGGCCGGCGTCATCCGGTCCACGGAGGAGAGACGTGAAGCGACCTCGTCTTGCAGAGCGTCTCCTCACCTTGCGTCCTCTCCAGGGGGGGGGGGGGTTCCAACACACGGCAGTGTCGGGGGTCTTTATCCATGGAATAATCAAAGTATACAAAGCATAATCCGTGCCTGGGAAGGCGGGCTGTCGTCGGTAGAATAATCCGGTATACAGGTCCACTCGCTCGTCGGCTCTGGGGCTCCTCGGGTGCAGCTTCACGTGGGGTCAACCACCATGGATAAGCAGCCAGTTCTCTGCCCGAAACTATGGGGTACTGACTACGGTAGTATTCTCACCGTACGAAGCACTATATATTAACAGACTATTATTAGCTTAATAGACTACGTCCAACTCGACGATATAGTGCCAAATATGACTATTCAAATATTAATATACACGATGTCTCAATACCGATGGTAGGCGAACTTGGCCTTACTCCCACACGTGGCGTCGCGGGGAGGCTTTACGTCTGTGACTCTATTGGAGGGTAAGAAACTGGACTGAAAAGAAAGTCCTACTTTAGTAGCGCAGTATATATACGCACTATGAACAAATAGTCCCATTAGTGGTGCGGTAGCCAGATTCCTACGCGGAACTAGGACTTGTTCGTACATGTGGAGCGGTACGTTTGAACTGGGTCTGAGGGGTATGGCAGCCTGGCACCAAGGTCTCGACCAATAGTAGAATGGAGACTATTATGGGATGTTCAGTAGGCTAGAATGGATATTCAATGCATATTGTACAAGGAATATACAAGGGATATCAGGGAATATTAGAGAATATACAAATACAATTAAATATATATATATAAATAAATATATATATTCGGTTTAATCTGGCCCTTCACAACAGTATCGGTAAAAAAGCCAATATCGAGCATCCCTATTTGAAATTCAATTAAAATCCTCTCCAAACTTTTCCGTCAGTCGAAACGGACAAAACAACGAGCGGATCCTCCTCATTGAAAATGAATTAAAAGCCGAGGTAGAGAGAGAGAGAGACAGGGACACAACGGGTCAATGTAGCCGCAGCCTTATCGTCCTGCCAGCAGTGAAACGAGAGCACTGGCACCTCTCCACATCGAGCACCGCCTGCTACAGAATGAACCATTGATCATTTTTAAATTGCAACTACATCTATATCTATCTAATTCTCGTATGGATTATTCATCAGTTGGTATAACAGTGGAGGATAATTACGGTGCAGAGCCCGCGGCGGTCTATCTCGTTGATGGGTTCAATGATTACATGCTACAAAATGGAATACCTGTCATTCCCTATGATAATGGGTATGAATAATAGGTCTAATCTGTCTAATCTATATCTATATCTGTCTGTTTGTATCTGTGTGTTGTTACTTGTAGTCTTGTCCAGTTGATGATCAGTTCAACCTGCTGCTAGGTTCTCCCTGCTATTAAATGGAATTGGGGAGGACATTACCTGTGATATGTATTACAGTGTATGAATAACTTATTGTGCAATAGGATGATGGGCTATGATAATGTTGCTGCACCTGGGGTCCATCTTCTTGATGAGTTCAGAGACCACCTGAAAGTGTTCCCCGCTACCAAATTGATTATCCACAATTTTCCTTTGATGATGGATGGTAATAGTATTAGGTTCTAATCTGCGATCCGTCTCGTTGATGAGTCCCAAGCAGTGTTAGCATTCACTGTAATAATATTACTTTTCCCCAGTAACGAGAAGTGTAACCAGTGTTGTAGTCGAGTCACTAAACCTCGAGTCAAGTCTCGAGTCCTGAGTGTTTGAGTCCGAGTCCAAGTCTGAGTCACCAAAGAAGGGCCTGAGTCGAGTCCCAGTCGAGTCACCATTAACCTAGTCCGAGTCCAAGTCCAACTCATCAAGGTTAAGTCCACTCCACTCCACTCTGGCAGTCAAAGAGACATACAAATAAAAAAAGGTCTACATAAATGACACAGCGGTCACCACCAAAATTAAATAATGTTACGGTATTAATATAGCAATCAATATCTTATGCCAAATGATTAGGGCCTATAATATTTTTTTTATATAAATAACTGTATTTATCAATTAACAAGTCCTCGTCTGCACCTTCCAAGTCAGAATGCAGTCAATGCAGTCAATGCAGTCATTCTTATAAATATCTTGGTTTCACCTTTAATGAGTACATGTGCTTCATAGAAGGAAGGAAAATAATGTCTGAGTCAGCAGGAAGGGCGCTAGGGGGCGTGTTGAGTAAAATGAAAGTGTGCACTGACCTTGGGTTTTCAACATTTACACAATTATTTGATTCAATGGTGGGTTCTGTTTTGTTTTATGCAGCTGGAGTATGGGGTTTTGATGATGCACCTGAATGTAATGCGATCCAGAACCGGGCCATAAGGTACTTTTTAGGAGTCCATAAATACACACCAAAAGGGGCTATAGAAGGGGACATGGGGTGGGATTCTTGCTTGGTCAAGCAAAAAGGTGAAATGGTGAGGTTATGGAACCGCCTGGTCCAGCTGCCAAATGGCAGGGTGACAAAAAAGATTTTTAACTGGGACAGAGCACACGGTCATCCCTGGTCAAGAGAGATGTCTATGATTTTTTCTTCTACTGACTTGAGTATGATTTTTATGAACAATTTGCAGTGTAAGGTTCACATAATTAAAACAAAATTATCAACAATCCATCAGGATAAGTGGAAGGTGGAGATTTTGAAAAAACCTAAACTTAGAAAATATATTGCAATTAAAAATGAGTATTTTACTGAACCTTATGTAATGTTAAACTTAAAGAGAAGACGGAGGTCTCTGTGTGCCCAGTTGAGGTCTGGCACCCTGCCATTGGCGGTGGAAGTGGGTAGATCCCAGGGTAAACCTGAGGAGAAGCGGTTGTGTGTTCTGTGTGATCTGGGAGTGGTGGAGGATGAATATCATTTTGTTTTTTATTGCCCTTTGTACACCACTTTGAGGAGGGCTTTATTTGAAAAAATTCAAATTGTAAACCCAGATTTGTTTTGGCAGTCTGAGAGTTGTATGTTGAGTTTTTTTTTTGTGGAGGACATCTTCGGTTTTGCAGGATTTTTGGAGAAGGCATGGCACCTGAGACAAAACACACTGTATCCTATATAATTGTATTTGAATTCGCCTTGTTTTTCTGTTTATTTACATTGAGTACAGCTTGTGTTATATTACGTTTTATTGTATTTTCTTGTATTTTTTTTATGGCCATCTTGGTCTATTGTCATTTGTTAAGTAATTGGTAAAGTATATTATTATATACTGATTGTTATGTGTCTTGTAAGCCCATATGGGCTGGGCATACATCTGTATGTAAGACACGAAAATAAAAAATATCATCATCATCATCATCAATGCTCGAGTCCAAGTTCGAGTCCTCAGTGCTCAAGTCCAAGTCAAGTCACGAGTCCTGAAAATCAGTCTCTCTCTCTCTCTCTCTCTCTCTCTCTCTCTCTCTCTCTCTCCTGCACCCGTTTTGATCTCTCCCTGGCTGACTACCCTGTACCCGTTTTGACCCCTGTCTGGCTGACTACCTGTACCCGTGTCTCAACTCCTGCCTGTCTGACTCTACTGTCCCACACACTCCCCTGGACTATACGACTGCTCCCCCCGCATATCGACCCCTGCCTGAATACCTGACCATTCTATTATTATTAAATATACCCAAACTGGGTTTGAACAAGACCTGTCTATCATTGCTCTGTATCTGCATATTGGGTTCAATACCCTGAGACGTAACAGATATAGTATCTACAGCTATGTAAAAGGTTTATGTGCAAGTATGTACAGACAGATGTGGATAGATATATACAGTCTACGGTAAGAATACATATATATATATATATATATATATATACGGTATATACAGCATTTTTGTATATGCTATCATACAGAGTTATATGGGTTATGTGTAGGTGTATAAGTAGGTATATAGGAGGCTTATATGCAGCATTATTCAGACAGATATGGATATATATATATATATATGCTGTAAATACGAGAATCCAACGTCAAAAGGCTACACTTCATGGAGGCCGGTAGAAACCTCGACCCTACTGGTAGAATTGGAGTGAATCATCCGCGCTGTTTCATTCTTTTGTAGTGCGACTGCAAGAGGAGCCCTGACTCTCTCTCTCATTCTTTCCACTGAAAATACTACCTCAAATCTCTTGAAACACCTGCTATCCTACAACAGACAGCACAACAACAAGTTGTTTAAAAGGATTGTCCTTCATCAAATTAAGTCAGCCGTGCTTTTGATCAAGCCTGAAGTAGCTCTGCTGGTTAATGAGCTTCACACCAGGGGTGCTGCGCTACGCGGGGGCACAGGGCACGGGGGCACAGGGGCACCACGTCCGCTGAAAACAATGATCCAGATCAGCGCAGCTCTGTCACTGTGGCAGACAGCTTTCTGGTTTGAAAGCCCCTTGAGGTGCTGCTACCCTGATCATTAATACAGAGGTGCTGCTACCCTGATCATTAACACAGAGGTGCTGCTACACTGATCATTAACACAGATGTGCTGCTACCCTGATCATTAATACAGAGGTGCTGCTACCCTGATCATTAACACAGAGGTGCTGCTGCCCTGATCATTAACACAGAGGTGCTGCTGCCCTGATCATTAACACAGAGGTGCTGCTACCCTGATCATTAACACAGAGGTGCTGCTACACTGATCATTAACACAGAGGTGCTGCTGCCCTGATCATTAACACAGAGGTGCTGCTACACTGATCATTAACACAGAGGTGCTGCTGCCCTGATCATTAATACAGAGGTGCTGCTGCCCTGATCATTAACACAGAGGTGCTGCTGCCCTGATCATTAACACAGAGGTGCTGCTACACTGATCATTAACACAGATGTGCTGCTGCCCTGATCATTAACACAGAGGTGTTGCTGCCCTGATCATTAACACAGAGGTGCTGCTACACTGATCATTAACACAGAGGTGCTGCTGCCCTGATCATTAACACAGAGGTGTTGCTGCCCTGATCATTAACACAGAGGTGTTGCTGCCCTGATCATTAACACAGAGGTGTTGCTGCCCTGATCATTAACACAGAGGTGCTGCTGCCCTGATCATTAACACAGATGTGCTGCTACCCTGATCATTAACACAGAGGTGCTGCTGCCCTGATCATTAACACAGAGGTGCTGCTACCCTGATCATTAACACAGAGGTGCTGCTGCCCTGATCATTAACACAGAGGTGCTGCTGCCCTGATCATTAACACAGAGGTGCTGCTACCCTGATCATTAACACAGAAGTGCTGCTGCCCTGATCATTAACACAGAGGTGCTGCTGCCCTGATCATTAACACAGAGGTGTTGCTGCCCTGATCATTAACACAGAGGTGTTGCTGCCCTGATCATTAACACAGAAGTGCTGCTGCCCTGATCATTAACACAGAGGTGCTGCTGCCCTGATCATTAACACAGAGGTGTTGCTGCCCTGATCATTAACACAGAGGTGTTGCTGCCCTGATCATTAACACAGAGGTGCTGCTGCCCTGATCATTAACACAGAGGTGCTGCTACCCTGATCATTAACACAGAGGTGCTGCTACCCTGATCATTAACACAGAGGTGCTGCTACCCTGATCATTAAAGGTCCCATGTTTTGCTATTCCTTTCACTATTTGGGCAACACATTTTTTTTTTATTTGTATTAATTGTTTTGCATTTCTAATCAAGTACTCTAAAGCAGCATTTTTCTACTTCAAGATTTCAAGCTGTTTTGGGCTGGGCTCCGCCCATACTCGCAAAGCGCTTTGAGTGACAGTCACCCACAGTCTGCACTGGCAGACAGAGAGAGAGATAGAGAGGGAGACTAATTAATTTTGCCGTGGGGGGCATAATCCCATGGGACAATGCATTGGTAACTTGTTTCAAATGACAATATATACCCCTGTGAATATTATTGCACGGATCGGAATACGCGTGGGAGTGTGCATGTGCGCTATGATATTTTGCAACAGACCCCCACACACACACAGTCGGGAGTGTGTGTAAATGCTCCGTATCCCTCTCTCTCCCTCTCTCTCGTTCTCTGCTCGTTCACTCGCGTCACGTCAACCCGTTTGAGGAAGTGCCAGTATTTCCACTCGCTCTGTTGTTGAGCGAATTGTTGATTGTGGGCGGTGACTACAACCAGGGGCTGAGATATGCAGATCAGTGCCTTATTCATGTCAGCAAAACAGTCAAATCAGTCAAGTCACTTGGCACATCAAGAAGGGACAAGTCAAGTTTGAAATATCAGTTGAAATATCTATAGCTTTTCAAATATCCTTTTACCATGATTGTTTCATGTCCACTTTTGCATTGAATTAGTGTGAAATGATTGAATGAATTACAAGAAATTTAACAATTTTGAAAACCTTGTATCATACAGTAAGTCAAAGACTCAGGTCAATGTAACATAGTGTATACAGTATACGTATATTAGAATAGACTTTTAATTGTCATTGCACACAAGTATACAACGAAATTTCAGGGTGAGTGTGTGTGTGTGTGTGCGTGTGCATGTGTGTGTGTGTGTGTGTGTGTATGTGTGTGTGTGTGTGTGGACAGTATCTGTAGTTGGATAGGGGCGGCTGCCTGCTGCTAAATGGATGAGCGTTTCACAGATAAGCAGTATTAATATTGGTGGCCCTGACCTGCGGTCGGTCTTGTTGATGAGATCAGAGACGTGGCTGAGGTATTCCTTAGCATATAAGACCACCGGCTCAGTGTCATTCAGCTCCAGAGGTGACAGTGATGACGACATGTAGTCCAGCCAGTCCACCGCCGGGGCCAGCAGCTGTACAACAATACACACACACAATAATAACATCATTATCAACAATTATAATAATAACAACACATATATTATTATCAATAATAATATAATGGCAATGATGATGATAGTAATAACATAAATAATAGCAATAATAATAATAATACTACTACTACTACTACTACTACTACTACTACTACTACTACTACTACTAATACTACTACTACTACTACTACTACTACTACTACTACTACTACTACTACTACTACTACTACTACTACTAATAATAATAATAATAATAAAAAGGCTTATTATTATTAGAGAAAAGGGAGAGGAAACGCCAATTAAAAAAACCATTCAATCATATAATTCTGGAATTTCTCTTGTGACCCATTAGTTCTACAGCCACAATGTTTGTTGTGATACATGCTCGTCATACAGTCAGAAAGAATGATCCCCAGAGTTGTGGCTCCTCGTGGAGAACACGCTACAGAAGACCTGGGCTGTTCACCTAACTATATGACCCCCAGATATAGAGTCTGAAAGTAACAGCAGAACGCGTGGGAGGCTCACGCTGCCCCCGATACTTCCTGTCTCTGCGTCTGCTGTACAGGCGTCACCCAACCGACCTGTAGGAGTCGCTGTCCACAACGTCCAATCCCCACCCATCGACTTTCCACCTGCTACCTCTGCCAATTGAGATAGTATGACGACTGGTCCAAGCCGCAGGCAATGCTGACTCGGGGAGTTGAGAGACTCGAGACCGGAGTCTCTTGCATTGGTGACGAGCGCAATCTCCGCTACGCCACCCAGCCGCCCCTCTACTGAGTACATTCTTCTAGTTTCTTTCTATCTTTGTTGTTGTTGTGGTTGTTGTTGTAGTAGTAGTAGTAGTAGCAGCAATAGTAGTAGCAATAGCAGTAGCAATAGCAATAGCAGTAGCAGTAGCAGTAGTAGTAGCAATAGTAGTAGTAGTAACAATGGGTCTCATTCTCGAACGAAGTTACGACAAAATATTTCGTCTTAGCCAGATTTCGGCCTATTTAAGACATATTAGGGCTGGGAGTGGGAGTCTTCAAATTTTCCTGAGATCTTATTTGAGAGCAGGGCCCTATTCCCCGTACCTGGTTCAACTAAGTCGATCAAGAGTCCCATTATCCAGATTCAGTTAACCCGATGTTTGAAGCCGGGATTTTCCTGTTCCTGGAACGCTGATTCAGTCTCGTTAACTCGAGCCAGACTTGAGACTCTGGATAAGTGCGCGCGGCCGCTTCAGTTGAAAAGACAGCAGGTGTAGATCGCAGAAATCCTGATCTTCTAACGGCATTGATTGATTGATTGTTTTACAGATTGCAGGCGGCTCAATAGCCTTGCCGACAAGTTAAATGCATAATCTATAGGCTAATTTTAAATCCCTCATTACCCCAATCAATCAGATTATATTTCTTTAAACGTTCCTGCTGGCAGTAGGTTTATGCATTGAATAATCAAATGAGATCTTGCTAGCGAAAATAATTAGTTAAACTGTTTCAGAATAAGGATACGGCTCTCTTATCCATTGATTGATGTATGGTGGATTTTTTATTTATCTGTACTGCGGTGTGACGGTTTGTCCTTTTGACTTTCACGCAGACGACCGGGGTTCGAATCCTAGTCTTTTCCTTCTTTTTGCAATGTAGGAATAATTCAATTTGGTGCACGTTGAGAGCTATATAAAGAATGACATCCCCAATGCATGTAGATTTATAATATTTTAACTTAAAACTAGGCTACTTCTGCGTATAATCATTAATATTATATTCCAAAAAATTATATTGGAAAGACGGGGTTTCGAACACCGGTCGCCCGGTTGCCAGGATTGAGCACTACCGCTGCGCCACTGTGCCAGATGGGATAAATTCATTGTTTATACATTAATGAACGAGAGACCCGTGTTTAGAATATTCTTTATTTTGAATGAAGTTTTATCTCTTTATTCTCATTCATTAATGTGACGTCAACGGCTCATTCAATTTCTCAAATCCGTCAAACAGCGCATCTCATCAGACATTTTAATCCCAGTTACAATATCACACAAAATCCACAATCCACGCATAGACACTTCAATTTTATGCTTGAATGAAACAAAATCCAGGCGCTCCTCTCCTTCCTCGCTCCTCATCCACAGCGGAGAATATGAAAGGAATCAGAGCCAAACGAGCGATAGGTTTCAATCATTAAGCATATCCCCGCGGGATTCACATTTGCAATGCTGCGCGTTGTTAAAATAACCACATAATGTGTACATCGCACCTAGCGAGCGCCACGGTATATATAACGTGCATTATTTAGGACAAAGTGAATTTAGTATCAGCATTTTGGGTATATTTTACATTTCAAAAGCCCCCTCTGGAAGAATGGAGCACAAAAACGTAATTCAGAATGGTATAATGCAATCCTAGACTGTGAGAATCATTTCAGGAAACGAGCTGTCACTTCTTTGCGGGGGCGTGGCTATGGTTCATCCGGCTAACTTGAACTTAACCCTGCTCTCGACCAGGCTCAAACTTTTTGATCTGTTGTCATGGTGATTTAGACAATCCAGCTTCGGGGAATGGGAAAGTCCGGCTTAAGTCAGACTTGACCGAAAGTTATCCGGCTAACTCAGTTATCCAGGTACGGGGAACGGGGCCCAGATCTGAGCACTGCTGAGGAGCACACTTAAATATGCTCTCAGCCCACGATCAAATCTCATGATTGATTGACTAATTTAAAATGTTATTATAACTTGACAGACTGTGTTCTCATAGTGATTCCTTCATGTCAACGCTACAGGCCTCCTTGGAATTAATTACTTAATCATAATTAAAATAAATATGACAATATTTGTACGATAAGAAATTACGAATTTGATGTCGGAAAAATAAATAATATGGATTCATCTGATCACAGGGTAGCTGGATTAACCATATCTGAACCAGCTATTTTGGACAAATAATTACTCAGATATTCAAACACAATTATGCAATTATTGTGAAATGATTGAAAATAATAATAATTTAATGCCTTCTGTGGAATTTGTATTTCTTATTTGTTACACATCTGTTTTAATGATTAATTATATACATTTGAAAGAATGCAGGTCAACATGCAATGTATCCCATTGATTGGTATACAATGGGACAGACCTTTGTTTGATTGATTGATTGAAAACTTTATTAACAGATTGCAGAATGGGTACAGTACAGTACAGCTCAATTACATAAGGGGATGCAGACCAGAGAAAGAATTTCGTCTTGTTTACATCAGGGCCCCCCATTTTCAATTCATCATAACATATGACACACATGACACAGATAGACAGTACTGCTACATCTATACATTTATGACATACCAGATTTGCAAATACAGTACTGTTTGTGATACAAAAAGAGTCCAGAAAAGAGAGTACATTTGACGTAGAAACTGTTGGAGGAGGTTGGGTAGGGATGGGTGGGGGATAGACTTACACTGTACAAGCAAAACTGTACATTGGAATATTGACAAAACCATACTTGGTCATTTACTGTACATTGGAGGGGGTTGATATAGCTATAAACCTGCATTCCTTCGAATATATCATTAATCAATTAAACTTATATTGAAATACACTATATAGCCTATACACCAACACTGAAATGACAGTGGATAAATAAATAAGAACTAAAGCTAATCGGTGGAAATAGACTGCATTAATATTCCATAACAAGTATTGTGTGCGCCTACGAATGAACAGTAGCCTATAGGCTTATGGAATAATAAGCCATACTGCGTTCATTCATTACGCTATATAGGCTATATATATTATATGTCATTCATTTATATACAGTACTGCGCGCGCGTGTGTGTGTGTCTGTGTGTGCGCGCGCGCTGTGGCAGGTGTGTACCGCGAGCTGTATATGATGCCAATACATTAATCTAATCTAGTTTTGATGGGCGCAAGCGTGATTACGAAACCTAGCCGCATTTCTCGGAGACGCTCTCTGATTGGCATTGACTGACGCTAGGTTTCGTAATCACGCGGCTCGCAAAGCACTTCCGCCATTCCATTTCACACAGCTGCGTCACCAGTTGCCTTATAAGGAACTATGGAGGCGGTGTTTTGTATGCAAATGAGCTGAACGGGAACGCGCTTTGGAGTTTACGACAGAATGCCATTCTCCAAGCAGATATCAGATCATATCATTTCTGCGACCGTTTCAGCCACTTAAGACATATCTCCAGCACGTTCAGGACTCAGAGTGTACTTGTCATAGATTATGTCTCAGTGGTTCCAAGATAAGTCTTCCAGAATATATCTTTGGAAAATTTTCGGGAATGAGACCCAATAGTAGTAGTAGTAGTACACACACACACGCACACAGTCACACACACCTCTAGTTCTAAAGGTCCAGGGCTCCAGACAGTTCAGCATGTCTGTCTGTCTGTCTGCTTATCTATCAGTCTATCTTTCTGTCTGGAAGCTATCCGTCTTTATGTCTGTTTGTTTGTTTGTTTTCAAGGTTTGTAGGGTTGAGAAGCCAATTACAGCTGCCCTGCCCTGTATTCAGCAGGGGTATTAGGGTTAAATCCCTTAACCCGTCAGCCCCCCTGCCCCCCCCCCTGCCCCAGCGGTGAAAGCCTCAGCGTGGGAGTCGAACGCACCGCCCGGGGGAGGCACGCCGGGATGAAAAGCAAGTCAACTTTGAAAATAACTGAAAAGAAACCTTTTTATTTTCCGAAAAAATCATGTATTTCTGAAATGGAGTTTTGAATTGAGTGGGTTTCATCGCGGGCCCTGGGGTCACAATGAACTCTCGGAATGGAAAAGAAAAAAGAAAGCCATGTGAACTTTCAATAGATTAATGAAGAAGAGTTTTCAATTTATATCATAATGCACGTCTTGATTCGGCGGAGGTTCTCTGGTTCAGAACGCAACAATAAGCACTTCTGAAGGCAGATGAAGGGGGGGGGGGCTGCAGGAAATTATGAAATTATGAAATGATTAAATGCGTCCCCTGTGGTTCCAATAAGAGTTTGAGGGTAATATGATAAAAACAACTACACAAGAAGTGAAGCACAAGGGCAGATTATCTTAATAGGAGTCAGTGAAGGGGGCAGAGTAGCTCACTGTGAATGAATGAGTGAGTGAGTGAGTGAGTGAGTGAGTGAGTGAGTGAGTGAGTGAGTGAGTGAGTGAGTGAGTGAGTGAGTGAGTGAGTGAGTGAGTGAGTGAGTGAGTGAGTGAGTGAGTGAGTGAGTGAGGAAATTGTGTATTGCGCAAGAGCTTCTGGGAGCAGCATACAGAGTTTTCTCACATGAGGCAGAATATTCAAGGGGGGGGGGGGGGGGGGGTAGCCCCCCTTTCCTGTAATGTTGCAGTGGATTATCACCGATGGGAATTCATCAGCTCAGTGTTTTAACACACGACTCTGCCGTTACTGGTGATAATAATTTAGATAGAGTTAGTGCCATTTATTTCCGTGCAAAGATCTGGGTGTTTCCTCTTCCCAGTGTGTCCCTGCACACCAAACATGCAATCTTTCTGACGTCATGAAGTTGAAAAGCCTCCTCTGTGCAACTTTTAAGGAGCTCGTCCAGACCATGGCTCTTCTCACTAGACACCAGTCTGTAACTTTAGCTCCATGACACTTCTCTCCAGACACAAGTGTGTGACTTTACTCCCATGACTCTTCTCTCCAGACACCATTGTTGTTTTAAAAACAAAACTTCAAAACTTTTGAAATGTTAAGTTTTAAACGTGTGTCTGATTTAGGACAATTAAGATACATTTGTACTACTTGGAACAAATCGCACATGAATACAGTACACTGATCTGTTTATTCAACCACACCACAGCTGTGAGCATTATTCTGCTGTGTCACTGGAGCCCCGGCTGTGAGTGTGAGTGGGTGTTGAGTTAGTGTCCAGTGTTATTTGGGGTTTGTGTGCTCAGTCTCACATCTGGCTCAGTAAGACTCAGCTAAGTCAGTGTAGAGGGTGGGACTGGAGTCAAGATGTGGGCAGAGTGAGGCAGCCAAAACAGGCAAAGTCAAGAGTAATTAAAACAAGCGCAGGCGGCATCCAACATGTGCAACGTCTGAAACTATTATATTACACAATGTCACAAACAATATGTCCTGGAAAGACTGAACATTTGGCCTGATGGTGGCACTGGAGGAAAGGTCATGGTCTTATCAAAATTAATACATGTCCTCCTCTTGGGGTTATGAACGTACAAGCAGATTTCACAGCAATCTGGCCATTACTCATTGAGATACTGTGTGTGTCCCGGACAGACAGACAGACAGACAGACAGACAGACAGACAGACAGACAGACAGACGGACGGACGGACGGACGGACGGACGGACGGACAGACGGACAGACAGACGGACAGACAGACTTGTTCTTCTCCTTGATCTCTCACTCTTAATCTCTCACTCTTAATCTCTCACTCTTAATCTCTCACTCTCTCTCACTCTTAATCTCTCACTCTTACTCTCTCACTCTCTCTCACTCTTAATCTCTCACTCTTAATCTCTCACTCTTAATCTCTCACTCTTAATCTCTCACTCTCTCTCACTCTTAATCTCTCACTCTTACTCTCTCACTCTCTCTCACTCTTAATCTATCACTCTCTCTCACTCTTAATCTCTCACTCTTAATCTCTCACTCTCTCTCACTCTTAATCTCTCACTCTTACTCTCTCACTCTTAATCTATCACTCTCTCTCACTCTTAATCTCTCACTCTTAATCTCTCACTCTTAATCTATCACTCTTAATCTATCACTCTTAATCTATCACTCTCTCTCACTCTTAATCTATCACTCTCTCTCACTCTTAATCTCTCACTCTCTCTCACTCTTACTTTCTCACTCTCTCTCACTCTTAATCTATCACTCTCTCTCACTCTTAATCTCTCACTCTTAATCTCTCACTCTTAATCTCTCACTCTTAATCTCTCACTCTTAATCTCTCACTCTCTCTCACTCTTAATCTCTCACTCTTACTCTTCAGTTAGCGTTGCCTGCGGCTTGGGCCAGTCGTCATACTATCTCAATTGGCAGAGGTAGCGGGTGGAAAGTCGATGGGTGGGGATTGGACGTTGTGGACAGCGACTCCTACAGGTCGGTTGGGTGACGGACGGACGGACGGACAGACAGACAGACAGACAGACAGACAGACGGACGGACGGACGGACAGACGGACAGACGGACAGACGGACAGACAGACGGACAGACGGACAGACGGACAGACAGACTTGTTCTTCTCCTTGGCAGGGCAGAGTGTTGCCTCACCACCAAAAATAACAAATAGGAATAGAATTGTTTTTTTTTATCCACTTTTTCTCCTCATTTTCAATTTTTCTCCCATCCCAATTTCGTATTTCCAATTCTTCCCTCCCCTGTCTTGAACGTTGCTAGACTATGCCTCCCACTGGTCGGCTGTAGTGAGGATAGAAGCCTTGCATCACGTGTCCCCTCCGGTACACGAGGAGGCAGCCTGTCGCATCTTTTCACCGCAACAGCTCGAACTCTCAGTGGCGAGGAGTAACGCGTGGGAGGCTCACGCTGCCCCCGATACTTCCTGTTTCCGCCGTACCGGCGTCACCCAACCGACCTGTAGGAGTCGCTGTCCACAACGTCCAATCCCCACCCACCGGCTTTCCCACCCTCTTGCCAATTGTGTTAGTATGACGGCCGGCCAAGCCGGTAGCAACGCCGAGAGCTGGGCTCGATACCAGCATATCCTGCGTTAGTGGCGAGCGCCTTGCCCACTGCGCCACTCAGCCGCAGGGAATAGAATAGTTGATCTCTAAATATATATTTTTTAGGTAAATAATTACTATTTTAATTGTATTTGCAGTATTTTTCAACTGTAACTAATCTGTAAGGTTTGTTTACGTTGGCAATCTTTGCAAACAGTAGAGTAAAAAATGTACCTACAGTTTTATGACGTGTTGACAAAAGTTCCAAAAACCTCATTTTCCATCTACAGATCGAACTCCACATGTTACAGCTTCAATGTCTGTCAGTGTTATTACATCGTTGTTTATCTTTGACATCATGGATCATGATATACATTCTTTTCATCTGTAGTATTGATTAAAAACGAGGAAAACATTCCAATAAAACCTCAACTCAACCAGTAAATGTTCGTTAAAAAAGAAAGAAAGAAAAGAGAAAGCAAAAATTAAAGGTGCTATAGTTAACAGACAGCCACTAGATGTCGCACTAGAGCACTAGCATGTCATTTATCCAATCAGTTGCATTCCATGTGGGGAAATGGGAAGAAAGGAGGGGGATACATGCTTGCGACATGTAAACAACAAACGTATGTATCAATAATTTCTTTGAGGGGAAACGCAATAATTTTATTCCGCACCTTTCTAAAAGCTCTGTGGATGTATTTAGTTTTCCCAAATTATTACTCAACATAAAATGTTTATTTATAGCAGCTTTAAGTCTTACTTCTAACAAAATTAGTTCTGCAATGTTTGAGTGATCGTTAAAAATTAGGCTTCAGTTTAATATGTATAATGATATGTATATATATTTTTTCTTTCTTTCTTTTCACATATGGCCCATCCATACAGAGGCACAAAGAACACACGTTGCTCGCTTTAACGTCAACTTTTCATCATGCGGTTTTAAGAGCCAGCACTTCATTAGCAGTCTCTCCCTCCCTCCCTCCCTCCCTCCCTCCCTCCCTTCCTCCCTGCCTCCCTCCCTCCCTCCCAGGGTGCGTGGAGCACTTCCGCTGCATCCTCAATCAGGAGCGCTTGAACTTCTTGAGCCTGGAACCCAGCTGAGAAATTTGTTGAGGATAAATCCATGCTCCAGCGGCGCACAATTACCGCTGCAACAAGAGTTCTGCCGGCGAGAGGCTGGCGAGGGGCTGACCCGCGCGGGGATGAAAGCCTGAAGGCGTCTCCCTCGTCGGCTCAGGGTATTGAGGAGGGAGGGTGGGAGTAGGAGAACAAAACTAATCCAGGACTTGTTAAAACTTTCAACAAAACTGTCCTTTGATGCTACTCGGCAGAAAACGTTAGGATTCTGAACCCGTAGGACTGGCATAGCAGGGGTTAGCAGGTATAATTAATTACACTTAACCTTTTTTCTTTCTTTCCATTACCACTGATTTAGTTCCTTTCCTTACTGAACTTCTTTGATGTTATAGTGAATTGCGTTATATATAAAGGTTTGGTTGATTGAATGGACAGCAAGGGAAGTTCCTACTGTAGGTTAAGGACTAGTGGCTGCTGCCACATAATTTAGTTTATTTACATTACGTTAATTATTTGTGACACTGCATCCTAGGAGCACTATTAGAGTGTAAGAGTCTAATAGTGACACTGCATCCTAGGAGCACTATTAGAGTGTAAGAGTCTAATAGTGACACTGCATCCTAGGAGCACTATTAGAGTGTAAGGTTCTAATAGTGACACTGCATCCTAGGAGCACTATTAGAGTGTAAGAGTCTAATAGTGACACTGCATCCTAGGAGCACTATTAGAGTGTAAGAGTCTAATAGTGACACTGCATCCTAGGAGCACTATTAGAGTGTAAGAGTCTAATAGTGACACTGCATCCTAGGAGCACTATTAGAGTGTAAGGTTCTAATAGTGACACTGTATCCTAGGAGCACCATTAGAGTGTAAGGTTCTAATAGTGACACTGTATCCTAGGAGCACCATTAGAGTGTAAGAGTCTAATAGTGACACTGCATCCTAGGAGCACTATTAGAGTGTAAGAGTCTAATAGTGACACTGCATCATAGGAGCACTATTAGAGTGTAAGAGTCTAATAGTGACACTGCATCCTAGGAGCACTATTAGAGTGTAAGGTTCTAATAGTGACACTGCATCCTAGGAGCACTATTAGAGTGTAAGAGTCTAATAGTGACACTGCATCCTAGGAGCACTATTAGAGTGTAAGGTTCTAATAGTGACACTGTATCCTAGGAGCACTATTAGAGTGTAAGAGTCTAATAGTGACACTGCGCCATAGGAGCACCATTAGAGTGTAAGAGTCTAATAGTGACACTGCGCCATAGGAGCACCATTAGAGTGTAAGAGTCTAATAGTGACACTGCGCCATAGGAGCACCATTAGAGTGTAAGAGTCTAATAGTGACACTGCATCCTAGGAGCACCATTAGAGTGTAAGAGTCTAATAGTGACACTGCATCCTAGGAGCACCATTAGAGTGTAAGAGTCTAATAGTGACACTGCATCCTAGGAGCACTATTAGAGTGTAAGGTTCTAATAGTGACACTGCGCCCTAGGAGCACTATTAGAGTATAGAGTCTAAGAGTGCTTTTAGAGTGCATCATGAGACACTGGTGGTCTGTTCAGCCAAATGTTGTGTCGTCTTGTGTACCCCAAAAAATATTAATGAAACTGTATATTACTCATCTCTGTGCAGGCACCCACTCGAAACTGACTCAAACATTCTTTGTCATCCAACTTAAAGGAAAACGCCAACATTTTGGGAAATTCGCTTATTTGCCATCTACCCTGGAGTTAGACAAGAAGATACATACCTTGTTCTTCTCTGTGCATGCAGTAGGAGTAGGAAGATGTTGGGAACTAGGCTAATGGAGGAACCTACTTCCAGTGACTGACGCTAAGCTAGGCGCGTGCATGTTTTCCTACTCCTACTGCATGCACAGAGTGTGTGAATAGGAATGGCCATTCTCTCAATTGACCCATCTCAAATGCCCACCCCTCTTTTCTTGATGCTCCAATCGCAACTGTTGCTTTTCCTCAAAACCAGCAATTGTGATGTGGAGGAGGGTTGAAGAAAAGAGGGTGGGTTTGAGATAGGTAAATTCAAATTCTATGCATAATTCGCTGCATTGCCGGGTAAGGAAGATTTTAATTTGCATTCAAGGGCAGCAGAGTTCTCCCTGAATATTAAACCGAGGCGCCCCACCTAAGCCCTTTCGCATGCCCTACGCAAGACAAGCATATGCTAACGCAACATTATGCTGCTCTATGTTTTATGATGTCTGTCCATGTCCAAAATCAGGGACCATGATGGAAATAAGTGCTTGCACTTTCTCATGTTTTTATCCCTTGGATGCTGTCTTTTACTCCACAATAAAAATCAATCAATCAATCATGCAAGCCCTCTGATTACATAGTACTGACGCGTCTCTAGGAGATCCCTTGAGCCCGGTCTGATGGTAGTGATGATAGAAGTGATGGAAACATACCATGGAGTTGGATTCTGTTCCCCTTAAAAGAAGTGAGGGATGACAGGCTGATGATCTTTATGGCCCACAGACACGCAAAGCAACCGCTCCAACTCCTTGTGGTGCTTTCTACACGTTTCACTGTCCCAAGTGCCCTGGCAATACATTAGTTCAGTTCATTATTGACTGCTTTTCTGTTAGTGTGAGTGATGTCATAATGATAAATGGATGGTAAATGGACTGCATTTATATAGTGCTTTTATCCAAAGTGCTTCACATTGACCGATTCACTCACACATTCACACACCGACGGCAGAGGCAACAATACAAGGTGCCAACAGGTAGGGGTTGCTCAAGGACACTTCGACACGCTGCCAGGAGGAACCTTACCAGACGACTGCTCTACCTCCTGAGCCACTAACACCGTCCCCCCTCCCCCCGTATCATACGCAAGACATTTCACCAGACACACTCGTTCCCTTTATCTAGTCCACCAGGTTTATTTTTTTTAAGTGAGTAACAATGTTCATCAAAGTGTTCAGACTTGAGTGCTACAGTGTTGAGTGTATGTTAGTATATTAAGAAGAGTGCATGACAGTAAGAAGGTTATTATTCTTATTTTTTTTGTTTTTTTTTGTTTTGTTTTTTCATAAGCAAGCACCCCTAGTGCAGAGGTTCTCAAACTTTTTCATACCATGACCCCATTTTATTTAGGATTTTTTTTACACCCCATCGTGTCATTTCAACGCGGAATTAAGGAATATAAAAATAAAAGCACACGTTGTTGAACTTGATCATGCATATTTATTAGAACATTTAATTACAGCACTATGTTATCAATAATTTTTTTTTAAACTAGGCATATTTAGCCGAAATACTATACCACTGGTCTCCACAACAGTGCAAGCAGCCATACCACTGGTCTCTACAGCTCTGCAAGCAGCCACACCACTGGTCTCTACAACAGTGCAAGCAGCCACGCAACTGGTCTCTACAACAGTGCAAGCAGCCACACCACTGGTCTCTACAACAGTGCAAGCAGCCATTCCACTGGTCTCTACAGCTCTGCAAGCAGCCACACCACTGGTCTCTACAGCTCTGCACGCAGCCACACCACTGGTCTCTACAGCTCTGCAAGCAGCCACACCACTGGTCTCTACAACAGTGCAAGCAGCAATTCCACTGGTCTCCACAACACTGCAAGCAGCCACACCACGGGTCTCTACAGCTCTGCAAGCAGCCACACCACTGGTCTCTACAACAATGCAAGCAGCCACACCACTGGTCTCTACAGCTCTGCAAGCAGCCACACCACTGGTCTCTACAACAATGCAAGCAGCCACACCACTGGTCTCTACAGCTCTGCAAGCAGCCACACCACTGGTCTCTACAGCTCTGCAAGCAGCCACACCACTGGTCTCTACAACAGTGCAAGCAGCAATTCCACTGGTCTCCACAACACTGCAAGCAGCCACACCACGGGTCTCTACAGTTCTGCAAGCAGCCATTCCACTGGTCTCTACAGCCCTGCAAGCAGCCACACCACTGGTCTCTACAACAGTGCAAGCAGCCACGCAACTGGTCTCTACAACAGTGCAAGCAGCCACACCACTGGTTTCTACAACAGTGCAAGCAGCCATTCCACTGGTCTCTACAGCTCTGCAAGCAGCCACACCACTGGTCTCTACAGCTCTGCACGCAGCCACACCACTGGTCTCTACAGCTCTGCAAGCAGCCACACCACTGGTCTCTACAACAGTGCAAGCAGCAATTCCACTGGTCTCCACAACACTGTAAGCAGCCACACCACGGGTCTCTACAGCTCTGCAAGCAGCCACACCACTGGTCTCTACAACAATGCAAGCAGCCACACCACTGGTCTCTACAGCTCTGCAAGCAGCCACACCACTGGTCTCTACAACAATGCAAGCAGCCACACCACTGGTCTCTACAGCTCTGCAAGCAGCCACACCACTGGTCTCTACAGCTCTGCAAGCAGCCACACCACTGGTCTCTACAACAGTGCAAGCAGCAATTCCACTGGTCTCCACAACACTGCAAGCAGCCACACCACGGGTCTCTACAGTTCTGCAAGCAGCCATTCCACTGGTCTCTACAGCCCTGCAAGCAGCCACACCACTGGTCTCTACAACAATGCAAGCAGCCACACCACTGGTCTCTACAGCTCTGCAAGCAGCCACACCACTGGTCTCTACAACAGTGCAAGCAGCCACGCAACTGGTCTCTACAACAGTGCAAGCAGCCACACCACTGGTCTCTACAACAGTGCAAGCAGCCATTCCACTGGTCTCTACAGCTCTGCAAGCAGCCACACCACTGGTCTCTACAGCTCTGCACGCAGCCACACCACTGGTCTCTACAGCTCTGCAAGCAGCCACACCACTGGTCTCTACAACAGTGCAAGCAGCAATTCCACTGGTCTCCACAACACTGCAAGCAGCCACACCACGGGTCTCTACAGCTCTGCAAGCAGCCACACCACTGGTCTCTACAACAATGCAAGCAGCCACACCACTGGTCTCTACAGCTCTGCAAGCAGCCACACCACTGGTCTCTACAACAATGCAAGCAGCCACACCACTGGTCTCTACAGCTCTGCAAGCAGCCACACCACTGGTCTCTACAGCTCTGCAAGCAGCCACACCACTGGTCTCTACAACAGTGCAAGCAGCAATTCCACTGGTCTCCACAACACTGCAAGCAGCCACACCACGGGTCTCTACAGTTCTGCAAGCAGCCATTCCACTGGTCTCTACAGCCCTGCAAGCAGCCACACCACTGGTCTCTACAACAATGCAAGCAGCCACACCACTGGTCTCTACAGCTCTGCAAGCAGCCACACCACTGGTCTCTACAACAGTGCAAGCAGCCACGCAACTGGTCTCTACAACAGTGCAAGCAGCCACACCACTGGTCTCTACAACAGTGCAAGCAGCCATTCCACTGGTCTCTACAGCTCTGCAAGCAGCCACACCACTGGTCTCTACAGCTCTGCACGCAGCCACACCACTGGTCTCTACAGCTCTGCAAGCAGCCACACCACTGGTCTCTACAACAGTGCAAGCAGCAATTCCACTGGTCTCCACAACACTGCAAGCAGCCACACCACGGGTCTCTACAGCTCTGCAAGCAGCCACACCACTGGTCAGTACAACAATGCAAGCAGCCACACCACTGGTCTCTACAGCTCTGCAAGCAGCCACACCACTGGTCTCTACAACAATGCAAGCAGCCACACCACTGGTCTCTACAGCTCTGCAAGCAGCCACACCACTGGTCTCTACAGCTCTGCAAGCAGCCACACCACTGGTCTCTACAACAGTGCAAGCAGCAATTCCACTGGTCTCCACAACACTGCAAGCAGCCA
>NC_140165.1:229869731-229899076 GCF_963971535.1 Notolepis coatsorum
GATCTGCTGCATCTGCTGCAGAGTGGCGTTCTTATCTCCTCCCAGGAGCAGACCCAGCTCCACCATGTACTCCAGATAGGCCGTCAGTACCTGGAAGAATAAACATCACCATCGCCATCATCATCATCGTTATCATTATCATCGTTATCATCATCATCATCATCATCATCATCATCATCATCATCATCATCTGCTGCTGCTGCTGCAGGGAGAAATCCTCCCTTCCCAGCAATAAGCTGCAGCTCTATTGTGTATTAAATAGGCTGTTGGAGCCTGTTGGATAACATCAGCTATCAGGATTCATAGCAGTTCTTTCCCCTTTTCCTCAGGGTGTTCATGAACCTGCTCTTATTGGATTACAATTGTTTGTTCTTGTCAAGTAAACCTTATCCAGTACAGCTGAGCACAGTGCAACTTTCCAATGCCGACCAGTTCAGTCTCTGGTGATGACACTGTTGTCATGCTAGCTTCCCAGGTCCCAGTTGTTGTGAAACAGGGTGGACATTTTAATAATATTTTCTTTTATTAGATTAGATTCATTGTACTGTATTGTTATTATACAGAACAAGTACAGTACAACGGAGATAAGTTTGGCTCCAACCAGAGTGCAAATGTAACAGTAAAGTGCAATAGTAATATACAATGTACAGGTGATTAAACTGCATATAAAATACATAAATGTGCACTACTGAGTAATAGTGCTAATCAGATGTATGTACAGATTTGTAGTATTAATATGTACAGTAATACAGGTATAGGTAGGTAGGTATAGGTAGGACACTATGGTAGTAAGTCGTATATACTGTATATGAATGGTAAGAATAAATATACATGTACTGTATATCCAGCATTATTGTACATGCTATCATGCAGGGTTGTATGGGTTATATGCAGGTATATTAAGCCATAATATATGGATGTACAAATATATATATATGTACATCCATATAACAGCTACCAGTATAATGCTGGTAAAATGTGGCTTGTGGCTTGTAAGTTTGTCAAGTTTGTCATTGCCACCACTAGGGCTGCAACGATTAGTCGACATAATCGCCGACGTCGATCATAAAAACTCGTCGACGGCGAATTTTTGCGTCGATGCGTTGTATACATTTTTTTAAATTTTTTTATATATATACTTTTTTTTTGCACTACCTATCTTTGTGAAAGTGGCTTCGCAGCTCTGGTCCAGCTGAAGACAAAGCAGAGGAACAGATTGGACATTGAGCATGACCTCAGAGTTGCTTTGTCTACCATCACCCCAGACTTTGAGACTCTTGTCAGGAGCAAACAACATCCCCAGTTATCCCATTAGTTCCCTGGGATGTTAAGCTAAAACGTCTGCTAAGAAGGATATATTATTTATTATTATTATTATTATTATTATTATTATTATTATTATTATTATTATTATTATTATTATTATTATTATTATTATTATTATTATTATTATTATTATTATTATTATTATTATTATTATTATTATTATTATTATTATTATTATTATTATTATTATTATTATTATTATTATTATTATTATTATTATTATTATTATTATTATTATTATTATTATTATTATTATTATTTTATTTCATTTTGTTTTTAGCCATAGTTGCACTTTTGTTGCAACCCCAGTTATCCCATTAGTTCCCCCAAACTTACTGTCGGTCTGTTATGTTAAGCTAAGAAGTCTGCTAATAGCCCGGAAAAGGAGCCGCGCCCACAGGAAGCAGAGATGGAGGGTGTGACAGAAATAATCGTTAGATTAGTCGACTAATCGAAAAAATTATCGACAGATTAGTCGACTACCAAAATAATCGTTAGTCGCAGCCCTAGCCACCACCTTGAAATACTTTAAATATATCTATAAAAGATGTTGTATTCAAATAAAATGCAGAGTGACTGGTGACCTTTGTGGATTAATATGTGACCGTGACAGGTATGTAGTTTGCTTCGCGGTTTTCAATATTTTGAATAGTACTGGCCAGAACAAACCAGCTGACAGGAGCTCTCCATGCTATCCATCCTCACCTTCTCATTTGCTGTCTTGTTAAGGTAATAATCCCTGGAGGGCAGGAACAGCCCTGATTGGTCGACCTGAGAGGAAAAGATTAACAAACAGATGAGCAAAAAAAACAATGAAAGTGCTGAATTCATGGTGCATTCAATAGTATTTAAAGGACAATGCCACCCATTTTGACTGCTGCTGTCGGGCAAAAACCCTGTATCTCCAAAAGGGGAAACTCTTCAGGAATTAAGGAAAAAACAACTCAATGTTTTAATAAGGTATTGTACAATAAATAGGCTACTGTTCATCCAGTATCTTTAGAAAGAAAAAGGTATATGCTGACTAGACCACGGCTCTTATCAATTGTTACAACTCTGTAAGTTAGTTCAGACGGCTCTGAGTGAAGACAGGTGAGTCTACCTGGATGTGTAAGTTAGTTCAGACGGCTCTGAGTGAAGACAGGTGAGTCTACCTGGATGTGTAAGTTAGTTCAGACGGCTCTGAGTGAAGACAGGTGAGTCTAACTGGATGTGTAAGTTAGTTCAGACGGCTCTGAGTGAAGACAGGTGAGTCTACCTGGATGTGTAAGTTAGTTCAGACGGCTCTGAGTGAAGACAGGTGAGTCTACCTGGATGTGTAAGTTAGTTCAGACGGCTCTGAGTGAAGACAGGTGAGTCTACCTGGATGTGTAAGTTAGTTCAGACGGCTCTGAGTGAAGACAGGAGGTGAGTCTACCTGGATGACGTTGCTGTTGGAGTTCTTGGGGTCCACGCTGACTCCCACGGTGAAGAAGGGCTGCGCTCGGAACGGCCCGGACACGATCTTCAAAACCTCCATGAAGTTGTCCTTTTCCCAAGGCCCGGTGATGTTCCAACCTCCATTCTGTAGACAGACAGAGACAGTAGGACCTTCACATTAAAAGCTTGGATGAAACATGGTTAGGGATGAACCTTTGACACTTTTTCACTGCCTATATATAGACCTGTCCGCTGTATACATCAGACTCAGTGTGCGCGCGCATCACCGGGGCAGAAAGGAACGTAATCCTGGTCAGAACAACGGGGCAGACTACAATATATTTGCATTTGTTAGCCAGGCTAGCTATCTAAACAATCAATCCATGCCAAAGCTAGATATGTAAAAGGTGAAAGACTCACACTCACAGCCATGCCGATTTGGACAAATGACAGCCAGCTGTTTTTGTTTGAAACTACTTTTAGTCAGGGGAGTGTCATGGTTTCTCCATAGAGCCCCGTCTTGTTCTTTTAGCACAGCAGCTCGCGCAGGTCCGAGGCAACTTAGTCACGTGACTCAGTTGGTATTGCTGATTGGCTGGAACACGGTATGTTTGTAAACAGCGAACATGTCTATCCGGATCATCGATCTGGTTACTTACTGAACAGTAGGGTTGGGGGGAAATCAACACAGCACTATTGCAATATTTTGAGTGCCGATATCATATCTATACAGTTACCCCAAGTATCAATATTAAAATAAAATACAAATTGGCTTGACAATCAGTGAGGTGAACAGGCTGAAAACGTTATCATATTAGATAAAGTCTTCTGTTGGGGACATCATTTGCAGTTGGAAAAAGATAATAAATGACAATCTATTGCAATATCACGATATTGTGACTCCAGTATGGTGATAATATCATGTGACCTCTGGTGAGTCTCACTCCTACTGAACAGTGTGAGATGTGAGGGATATAATACATTTTTTGAATATATTAAATATGTATTATTATAAAAAAATATATAATTTACATACATTTTATGACTGTAGATGTGATGCAATACGCATTATATGTGCTTACAAGCATGGTCATTACATGTCATAACTGCATTTTAATTAATTATGAGTTCCCTTATATGCATAGATGTGAATAAAGAGTGGTCTTATGTTAGCAGACAAGATATTCAGTTGTACGTTGTAGAGGAATATAACGGATCAATGAATGTACTTAGTCAAATATAAACTTGGTTAAACACAGGTTTATTATACCAAATACAGTAGGTAGAAGTAAGTTAAGAGTTATAGCTGGATGACTCAACAAGGACAATGGGTCTCATTCCCCAATATTTTCCAAAGAGTTCTCTTGGAAGACTTATCTTGGAACCGACTGAGACAGAATCAATGACAAGTTCACTCTGAGTCCTCAACACGCTGGTAATATGTAAGGATGCACCGAATGGGAAATTCTTGGCCGAAACCGATACCGAAAATAGGAAACAGTTGGCCGAAAACCGAATGCCGAAAGGCCGAAAATGATTCATAGAATAGAATTTTCTTTTACCAATGTTGTTCAGCTACCTGATTATGGAAAAATATATGATTATGGCAAAACTTAACTTAAATAATAAATAATCACTATTATGGGTCCATAAAACATTTATTCAGCACTTCTGAATGCATACAGTACATTAATTCCAAGTCAAGTGCATTTTCTTTTCTCTGTAGGATAACTACAAAGTGCATTCAGAACAAAGCCAATGTGCTTTAAAACTGCATAAAGATCTGCACACATGAGAGGGAGAATAGCTTATAGCAGACTTAATGATGTTACTGTAGTGGCTACAGTAAGCATTTTATATAAAAGTACCCCCTCCAATGTACAGTAAATTACCTAGTATGCTTGTCAATATTCCAATGTACAGCTTTGCTTGTACAGTTGTACAGTGTTTCCCCCCCCCCCCAACCCCTCCTTTTCGGCCGAAAACTTTCGGTGGCCGAAATTTCGGTGCACCCCTAGTAATATGTCTTAATATGTCAAACATTCGCACCTGTGATATCTGCGTTGGAGAATGGCATATGTCTCAAACGCGAAAGCGCGTCCCCGTTCAGGTCATTTGCATACAAAACAACGCCTCCAGAGCTCCTTATAAGGCAACTAATGATGCAGCCGCGTGAAAATGGAATGGCGGAAGCGCTTTGCGAGTCTTGCGACCCATCAAAATTTTATTAGATTAATGTATTGGCATCATATATAGTACAGCTCGTGGTACACCTGCCGCAGCGCGCGCACACACACACGCGCGCAGTACTGTATATGAATGAATGAATGAAAACTTTATTTAACAGATTGGAGAATGGGTACAATACAGTACGGCTCAATACACACAATTGTTAAGGGGATGCAGACCAGAGAAAGACGTTTGTCTTGTTTACATAATATATATATTATATATATATATATATATATATTAGTGCTGTCAATCGATTAAAATATTTAACTCGATTAATCGCATGATTGTCCATAGTTAACTCGCGATTAATCGCAAATTAATCGCATTTTATATATATATATTTTTTTTACCTTAAACGGATCTTTCTTAAACGGAAGTTCCAAGTTTTAATACTCTTATCAACATGCGAGTCAAGAAATGCTTGCTTTATGCAGCCATTTAACACAAAAGGATGACCCTCATGCATTGCAAATTTGCATCAAATTCAAAACAGAGTGATGCACAAAATAACTTAGTTAATTGTGAGTTAAAAAAAATAGTGGCGTTTTAATACCGCGTTAACTTTGACAGCCTTAATATATATATATATATAGCCTACGGCGTAATGAATGAACGCAGTATAGGCTTATTATTCCATTAATGACTTGTTTCATTAGGATTTAGTAGATACTATATATATGCTCTGCCCTACGTACAGTATAAGTACAGACTGTACTTATACTGTACGTAGGGCAGAGCATATATATAGTATCTAATCCTAATGAAACAAGTAATTAGAATAATATAAGCCTATATACTCCTGTTCATTCATTAGACACGTAGGCTATACTGGCGCACACAAGACTTATGGAACATTAATGCAGTCTATTTCCACACGATTAGCTTTAGTTCTTATTTATTTATTTATTTATCCACTGTCATTTCAGTGTTGGTGTATAGGCTATATAGTGTATTTCAATATAAGTTTAATTGATTAATGATATATTCGAAGGAATGCAGGTTTATAGCTATATCAAACAAAGGTCTGTCCCATTGTATACCAATCAATGGGATATATTGCATGTTGACCTGCATTCTTTCAAATGTATATAATTAATCATTAAAACAGATATGTACCAAATAAGAAATATAAATTCCACAGAAGGTATTAAATAATTATTATTTTCAATCTTTTCCCAATAATTGCATAATTGTGTTTGAATATCTGAGTAATTAAAGTAATTATACATTTGTCCAAAATAGCTGGTTCAGATATGGTTAATCCAGCTGCCCTGTGATCAGATAAATCCATATTATTTATTTTTCCGACATCAAAGGCATCAAAGGCGTAATTTCTTATCGTACAAATATTGTCATATTTATTTTAATTATGATTAAGTAATTAATTCCAAGGAGGCCTGTAGCGTTGACATGAAGGAATCACTATGAGAACACAGTCTGTCAAGTTAATACAATTTTCAATTAGTCAATCAATCATAAGTGTGCTCCTCAGCACTCTTAAATCTGCTCTCAGCCACGCTAAAATCTGATCTCAGGAAAATTTGGGGAATCACGCTACCAGCCCTAATATGTCTTAAATGGGCAGAAATATGCCTAAGAGGAAATGTTTGGTCGTAAATCCGTTCGGGAATGAGACCCAATGGCCTGATGTCCCCAGGAGAGCTCAAGAATCCTGTCAGACGTATAGTTTAAATAGTGGAGAGAAAGGGATTCTGGATAACTACGGATTTGTTATCCTTGCTTTTTGCCTCGTCTCGTTGTCGATCGTTGTTATGATTTTATGTGCCGTGTGATTTGATATGCTTTTTCTTTTGCACATTTCTGTATGTACACTCGACGTGACTGTAAACCTCAGTTGCCTTTCGAGTTTAAATAAAGATTTGAACCGAAACAAAATCATCTGGGAGAATGCAGTGCAAACGGAATCTCCATAACCTCCAGCCCCTTTGTGTGCCACGTGTGCCAAAAAGGTAGCAGTTCTACTCTTCATGCGTCCAAAAAGGTAGCAGTTCTACTCTTCACGCATCCAAAAAGGTAACTGCTCTACTCTTCACTCGCCCAAAAAGGTAACTGCTCTACTCTTCGCTCTTCACGCATCCAAAAAGGTAACAGCTCTACTCCTCGCTCTTCACGCGTCCAAAAAGGTAACAGCTCTACTCTTCGCTCTTCACTCGCCCAAAAAGGTAATGGCTCTACTCCTCGCTCTTCACACGTCCAAAAAGGTAACGGCTCTACTCTTCCGCGAACCAGCGGAGGTAAGACCTGCTCGCTGCTGGAGGACGTCACCGCGGCAAAGACGTGTGTTTACTTGAGGCAGACAAGCTTTCAGGCTTGTTTGAAGAACAAGTGCGGTGATGCGACACGACAGGACTGGGGATCAGATAGCGGCAAATATCAACGCGATAACCGGCGTGGATTTATGGGGCCTGGAGTTCCGCCACTGCTGTATATCCATCAAGCCCCCGTTCCTGCTTTAATAAAAAAAAATTCAATTTCTCTTTCTCAACAGAATTCTCCCACTAACAAAATGTTTACAGCCAAGACTGATTGATGGATCTGTCCTTTGAACTTGCTTTTTCTCTGCTGGTGAATGGCAGTATCAATCTTTTTCCCCTTTTTTTCTGAAATAGCCGAAGTATAAGAGGACCTCAAACGAGACCGCTATCTATCAGCATGACAAGACAAATGGAATCCAGTCTCTAGAAACTGTAGCGCGGGAAGAAGACGCTTTGATGTATCTCCGTTTATCTGGATACTGTATGAAGGAGAGTCTATTTCTCCATTTGTTTTTGTGTGTTTTGTGTGATGTGATTTTTTATGTGAAACCGATTGGGACGCAAGACGGATTCGAGAGAAATCTGGCGGTTGAGGTACAAATCTCATCTCTTCTCTTCTCATCTAATCTGATCACATCTCGTAACTCAAAATCACTGGTGTTATCAGGGGGCTGTGAGATGCAACTGCAAACAAGTGGCCAGCATCCTGAGACACAGTGGCAAACAAGTGGCCAGCATCCTGAGACACAGTGGCAAACAAGTGGCCAGCATCCTGAGACACAGTGGCAAACAAGTGGCCAGCATCCTGAGACACAGTGGCAAACAAGTGGCCAGCATACTGAGACACAGTGGTAAACAAGTGGCCAGTGTACTGAGACACAGTGGTAAACAAGTGGCCAGCATACTGAGACACAGTGACAAACAACACTACACAACAACAACCATCAAACGCACATAGCACACACATCCACACGCACACACTCACTTTAAACAAACACACTGTAGCACCCACTCCCCACACTTTATAGCACACACTCACTTTAAACAAACACACTGTAGCACCCACTCCCCACACTTTATATTTATTGATGAAGGATTGCACTACAACTCGTACACCTTACTGTAAATTGTACCTAAATTGTACCTCATCCCATTTCTGCTTTGCACTATATAGTATTGTACATTAGTACACTGCATAGTATTGTATATTATATGGTAACTCAGTTACGTCTATTCTGCATCGAACATTGTACATATGTCTATACTGAACACTGTGACCTCATTTTCTACTTCTAATTTACATGCTATACTATGTTATTTGATACTATCTTGTCTAGCACAGTCTCTGGAGCGTAACAGTAAGAAGCATTTTGTAATATGAAAGTATTCTGTACTTCTGTATGACAACTATTAAAGAAACTTGAAGTGGCCAGCATACTGAGACACAGTGACAAACAAGTGGCCAGCATACTGAGACACAGTGACAAACAAGTGGCCAGTGTACTGAGACACAGTGACAAACAAGTGGCCAGTGTACTGAGACACAGTGGCTAACAAGTGGCCAGTGTACTGAGACACAGTGGCTAATAAGTGGCCAGTGTACTGAGACACAGTGGTAAACAAGTGGCCAGTGTACTGAGACACAGTGGCTAATAAGTGGCCAGTGTACTGAGACACAGTGGCTAATAAGTGGCCAGTATACTGAGACACAGTGGCTAATAAATGGCCAGTGTACTGAGACACAGTGGCTAATAAATGGCCAGTGTACTGAGACACAGTGGCTAATAAATGGCCAGTGTACTGAGACACAGTGGCTAATAAATGGCCAGTGTACTGAGACACAGTGGCAAACAAGTGGCCAGTGTACTGAGACACAGTGGCTAATAAGTGGCCAGTGTACTGAGACACAGTGGCTAATAAGTGGCCAGTATACTGAGACACAGTGGCTAATAAATGGCCAGTGTACTGAGACACAGTGGCTAATAAATGGCCAGTGTACTGAGACACAGTGGCTAATAAATGGCCAGTGTACTGAGACACAGTGGCTAATAAGTGGCCAGTGTACTGATACACAGTGGCTAATAAGTGGCCAGTATACTGAGACACAGTGGCTAATAAATGGCCAGTGTACTGAGACACAGTGGCTAATAAATGGCCAGTGTACTGAGACACAGTGGCTAATAAATGGCCAGTGTACTGAGACACAGTGGCTAATAAATGGCCAGTGTACTGAGACACAGTGGCAAACAAGTGGCCAGTGTACTGAGACACAGTGGTAAACAAGTGGCCAGTGTACTGAGACACAGTGGTAAACAAGTGGCCAGTGTACTGAGACACAGTGGTAAACAAGTGGCCAGTGTACTGAGACACAGTGGTAAACAAGTGGCCAGTGTACTGAGACACAGTGGCTAATAAGTGGCCAGCATACTGAAGGAAATCACTGGTTTGCATATGGTTATAACAAATTTACATGTATGTAAAGTAAATATCTATATAGATATTAGTTTAACGGACACTGTGTGTGTGTTAAACTTTAGAGACAGACATGTTCTCTGTAGCAGGGCCTGTGGGAGAGATAAGAAGCCAGAGAGCCAAGGTCACTCAGAATTAGGAAAATAACATCAACATTCAGGAAGAGATAGCCGACGAGCTAGTAATTATAGTGTATATTATGGGTCAGCCGTTGACGGCCGTTGCCAGGGGGACAATGGTAGAGAATCATTGCGCGAGACAGAGAGACTTTAAGACTTTAAGCTAAGCTGTGAGTCTTCCGGGTGGGGAGGCAGACGAGTTTTGACAGCGAGACGAACTACACCGATGGCTGAGCTCCCAGCTCTCTGAACGAGGGTTGGGAGGGGGGAGGGGAAGACCATGCGGTATCATACTGAGACACAGTGGCTAATAAGTGGCCAGTATACTGAGACACAGTGGCTAATAAGTGGCCAGTATACTGAGACACAGTGGCTAATAAGTGGCCAGTATACTGAGACACAGTGGCTAATAAGTGGCCAGTATACTGAGACACAGTGGCTAATAAGTGGCCAGTGTAGAGACACAGTGGCTAATAAGTGGCCAGTATACTGAGACACAGTGGCTAATAAGCATGTGTTCTTGGCGAACGTCCCATGATGAGTAAGAATAAGTTACTAAGAGACTGTGTCGGACTCTTAACCACCAAAACCTGAATGGACTACAATGTATGATGTATATCATGCCAGTTAGGGTACCAACTGTTTGACTCTTACTCAAAATACATATTCAGATTCAAATTGCCTATATTATATTATACTAAATTGTATTGTAACGTTTAATATAAGTGATAGGGCATACAGAGCCTCATCTGCATATTTTTTTATTCAGATGTAATTTTATTTCCTATATTTCTACTATTACCCTGCCCATACCTGTACCTCCCCTCCCCCCTCCCCCCACCTCCCGACGCCCGGGGAATTTACGCAAGGGGATCAATGAAGAAATATCTTATCTTATTCGACTTGCCGCGCTAAATAAAAAAATGTGTTCTCAATCTGTTCTTGCCGAGACAAACGAGAGGACACAAAACTTCAGGCGTGGAGTGAGAACAGCAATCAGTGCGTTGAACACAATGAGACATGTCTAAATAAATAAAATATGATATAAGTATTGTTTTTTTGCTCCACGCAAGAGTGCCTGCAGTTCGTTTCCTCTTACATATTACATTTAGTCGTTTAGCGGACGCTTTTATCCAAAGCGACTTACAAGTTCTGTACAACAAGTCAGCAGGGAGGGTACAACTCTGGCAGCTAAGAGTAAGTGATATTCAAACAGTGTTGAACTTGAGTGCTACAGACTTGACTGCATAGTAGGTAGTAATATAGGCAAGGAAGATTATTTAGTGGCAAAGCACAATAGTAAAAGACAGTATGAAGGTAGTGGTTGTATTTATTATTATATATAATAAATATAATATTATTATATATTATTAATATAGAGGTGTGTTTTTAGTCGACAGAGGAAAATTGGGTGGGTTTCAGCTGTCCTGACTGTGGTGAGAAGTTGGACAGGAATAGCCTGCCAGGAGCTAGTAGTGTGTCTGAGGCGGCCAGAAGATCTAGAGCGTACGGGTCTTGAGGGTGTGCAGTTAGAGACCATTGACCGGAGGTGGGAGGGAGCCGCTCCACCTCGCTGCATGGTATGCCAGGTCGAGGACCTTGAAGCCGATTCGTGCAGCGATGGGAAGCCAGTGCAGCTCTCTGAGGAGTGGGGTGACGTGGGCTGACTCTTTCATGTGATGATCCCAAACACACCTGCGTTTTCCTCTATAAGTTTACAAATAAGAATGTGTTCCTACTGCAGTATGGTTACCGTGTTCATCTTTTCGATTAACTTGAAAAGAAATGAACGCAATTAATCAGCTAATAGCTTCGATATCCTGCCGCGTGCCGCGGTGTCTGTTGTGTTTACGTTCCAGGAGAATAACGAGTGGCCCAGACATTCCCTGAATGTTTCATTTCACTATACAAAGTCTTCCAAATGGACTTTGGAGAATGAATTCAGCTACGGTTTAGCGCCTGGTTCTCACCTTGGCAACAAGGTTGATGAAAGAGAGAGAGTGAGAGAACAAGAGAGAGAGAGGCCACCTCACAGAACCATCTTCACCGTAAGTACAGCTGCTGGGATTGTGTACTATTATTGACCGGAACAATCCTACACCACTCTCAATTCACTCTTCTTGTTTGTTTTGTCGCTCTCAGCTTGTAGAACAAAGCCACCGTTCTGACAAGCTGCACATAACCAAGCAACATTTTCCCAGAGACAACGTAAATGGGAAAACAATCACAGCCGACAGTATTTTTTTCCCCTTCATTAAATTTGTCAAGACATGTGGGGTTAATTTATGGAATTGAGAAATATTTAGAAATATATATATATACAGAGGCGGCTACGTGGTGCAGTGGGCAAGGCGCTCACCACGAATACTGGAGACGCTGGGTTCGCCTGTTCGAGCCCAGCGCTCCACATTGCTTTCAGTTTAGCTGGTCGTCCGTACTAATACACATTTGCAGTATTAGGGGGTGGGAAACTGATGGGTGGGGATCGGGCGTTGTGGACAGCGACTCCTAAAGGTCGGTTGGTGCGCCTGCGCAGTAGAATCAGGAAGCGATGGGGGCGGCGCCCCTCCAAAGCGCAGACCCCTGACGCTGAAAGATCGCGCCGCGCAGGTGGAAAGATGCGACTGCTGTTACCTCGAGTACCGGAGGGGACTCGTGCTACTGTATGTATGACTTAGTCCACATTGCAGCCGGCTTGCGGGAGGCAAGAAACAACGTTCGAGACAGGAGAGGGTTGAATTGGATGATACGAAATTGGGATGGGAGAAAAATAGAAAATGGGAGAAAAAGTGGATAAAAAAAAAAGAAATATATATATATATATATTTTAAAAAGAGTCTCCTGATACAATAATCTGATATCGGTATTCAGATTAAATATATGGACATTTGTATGACACATTATTGTTATTATTCATCCTGGTTTGTATAATAATTATTATTATTATCATCATTATGGGATGTCCGATATTATCGGCCGATATTGGCATTAAAATGTAATATCGGAAAATTATCGTTATCGTTTATTTATTTTTTTACATTTATTTAAACTTTATTTACCCAGGCAAGCAAGTAAGAACAAATTCTGATTTTATTTATTGTCAAAAGTATGCATAATGTTGTGTTAATTCCACGACAAGAGATTATTATTCCGTTTTTTTGGGGGGCGAAACACTGCATATATCGGTATCGGTTGATATCGGTTGATATCGGTATCGGAAATTAAGAGTTGGACAATATCGGTATATCGGATATCGGTAAAAAAGCCAATATCGAACATCCCCATCCTGTATATGTAGGTATACACATTATACATACAGTTTATATACAGTTTATAAATACGGTTTACCTGTTATACATACAGGTATACATACATGTGTTTTTGATTCATTGTGCACATAATCCAACACGTATCCCCAAATTGTAAACAGCTTTGCACACATTCATTTAGTTTGAGTGTTATTGAGAGTGAATAAGTTTTAAAGTGGTAGCTTAACACATTCCCTGCCATTGGTTATATCCATCAATATAGCCAGTCTGCCACCACTCTAAGCCTATGGAGATGTTTACCTTCTTTGCAGGGCTATAACTTTTTAAATTGTATTGCTAAATTGACATTACTATGGCCCATTCAACATCGATTATCTATCGTTCAGGATGTAGGAACGTTACTTTTTCATTCATACAAAAATACCTTCTAGAATATAAGCATGTTTTTATCGTTTTCTGCAGTAATTCCTAGAACGTGAGTTATAGGCCTAAACGCATATATAGATTATCGATTGCCGTTTATTCCCTAGACACGCTATATTAAAAAATTCAACTGTATATGATCGTATACGTTATGCGTCATCATGCGTGGAGGAAAGGGGGGGGGGGGGGGGGGGGCGTTTATAATTCCGTGATCGTCAGTAAATGCTTTATGTAGTATGGGTGATATATTGATCAGATGGTTTGCAAAATAACGTTAGCGTCCTCTTACTGTGCGTCAAAGAGACTGGCGGTGAAATATCCCAAGTATAGGACATCGATCGCCTAGGTCCATTTCCGGTTCGTATGTCGCAATAAACGCCGAAATGATATAGATTATTAAGTTTATAAAGCGATCGATATGTACTATAGTGTCTGTCGGGAGCCTTGCAACAATGTCTGACGGCCGGATGAATTTAATCGACGCACACCTCCCACTTCCTGTTGTTCGAGTGTAACCCGCCCGACCATCCACCAGGCGGCGGTATTGAGCCGTCGTTGTATTGAGCCATAGGGTCCAGCTGCAGCGTCGGAGGTGTATATATGAATTATGAATGCCATGGCGAAAAAATTTAATATTGATCTCAATAACGCTGTACAGCGAGATCTGGCGGTCAAAGCATGGCGGGCAATAGCGCTTTACAGCGTGGATGGCGGTGGATGTGTTAATGGGAAAGATCCTAATTTTTGTTTATTTTGACAACATCTATTGGTGATAAGTGATCATTGCTGTTATGTTTTGGCACAATATTGACTCGCTTTCCATCTTGAACATTCATGCTAAATACTGAGTTAGTCTTCTATTCATTCATGCTAAATACTGAGCTACTCTTCTGTTCATTCAATGCTAAATACTGAGTTAGTCTTCTATTCATTCATGCTAAATACTGAGCTACTCTTCTGTTCATTCATGCTAAATACTGAGTTAGTCTTCTATTCATTCATGCTAAATACTGAGCTACTCTTCTATTCATTCATGCTAAATACTGAGCTACTCTTCTATTCATTCATGCTAAATACTGAGTTAGTCTTCTATTCATTCATGCTAAATACTGAGTTAGTCTTCTATCTATTCATTCATGCTAAATACTGAGTTAGTCTTCTATTCATTCATGCTAAATACTGAGTTAGTCTTCTATTTATTCATGCCAACTACTGAGTTAGTCTTCTATTCATTCATGTTAACTACTGAGTTAGTCTTCTATTCATTCATGTTAACTACTGAGTTAGTCTTCTATTCATTCATGTTAACTACTGAGTTAGTCTTCTATTCATTCATGTTAACTACTGAGTTAGTCTTCTATTCATTCATGTTATTACTGAGTTAGTCTTCTATTCATTCATGCCAACTACTGAGTTAGTCTTCTATTCATTCATGTTATTACTGAGTTAGTCTTCTATTCATTCATGCTAAATACTGAGTTAGTCTTCTATTCATTCATGTTATTACTGAGTTAGTCTTCTATTCATTCATGCTAAATACTGAGTTAGTCTTCTATTTATTCCAAACTAGCTACTGGTGACATCACTTCCTGTGCACTGCATGATTTTCCCGGGAACACCCTACCAGACACCACTGTTTAGAACAGCCAATAACAGCAAATGGTAAAATATTGGTAGAATCACTATTGTGTTATATCAATTGGCGATACCGAGTGACAAAAATAAACATTATTATTATTATTATTATTATTATTATTATTATTATTATTATTATTATTATTATTATTATTATTATTATATAATAAAGGTATAATCTATGATGTTGTCAAACAGCGACTTCTAGGCAAAAGAGCCCCACTTGGTATTAATCTTGGTTTACATTTATGACTTGGTCTGACATGTGGGTTGGAGGTTAGTAACTTATTATACTGTGAGTTTCTCCAGACCTCTCTTGGTAGAGCCTGAGGTGTGGCCAGAAATAGCAATCCCTCCCCCCATACCCACTGAAATCCAACCCACACATCAGACAAAAACTAAAACTGTAAACCTTTTGCCTAGAGGCCGCTAGGCATTACATGACAGATTCTACCTTTAATACATCCTCCAGTGATGTCATCGGAGGACACTGAATCCTGGTGTTGCGTTAATCACAACTCAAGGAAATTATGTAATTGCTATTTTTAACCTCCATATTTCCAACACAAGGATTCAGTATTGATTGATTGATTGATTGATTGATTGATTGATTGATTGATTGATTGATTGATTGATTGATTGAAAAGTTTATTAACAGATTGCAGAATGGGTACAGTACAGTACATCTCAATACATACAATTGTTAAGGGGATGCAGACCAGAGAAAGACTTTCGTCTTGTTTACACCAGGGTCCCCCATTTTCAATTCATCATAACATATATGACATACATGACATACAGATAGACAGTACTGCTACATCTATACATTTATGACATATCAGATTTGCAAAAACAGTACTGTTTGTGATACAAAAGTGTCCAGAAAAGGAGTGTATATACATTTGGCGTAGAAACTGTACATTGGAGGAGGTTGGTGGGGTGGGGTTGGGTGAGGGCTGTACATTGGAGGTGGGGGGGGGGGGGGGGGGGGGGGGGGGGGGGGGTTGGGTAGGGGACACACACACATTTTACACTGTACATTGGAATATTGACAAAGCCTTACTTGGTCATTTACTGTACAACTAGGTTAGGACATTTGTAGGGGCCAGTTTCGAATTGCAGTCTCACGTAGGTGTTTTTTGAGAGTGTTTTTGAAGGTGGGTAGTGATTCACATTCCTTTACAGCTTTAGGCAGGGCGTTCCACATTGATGTGGCATAATTGCGAAACGTGTTTAGTCCCTTGTTTGAGCCGAATCTGGGTTTTACATGATTTGTGGAGCTCCCTCTGGTGTTGTGATCGTGGTATTCACTGACCTTTGGGAAGTATTTTGACATGTACATGGGTACCTTGGTCGCGTAGTGTATCTTGTAGACCAGGCCCATTGCAAGTTGCTGTACTCTGTCGTCTACTCTAAGCCATCCTAGGTTGTCAAAGTGGGCAGGGGTGAGGTGGGTTCTAGGAGTCAGGTCAAGTAGTAGTCTGACTAGCTTGTTTTGAGATGTTTGTAATTTGTTTTTTAGTGCCTTTGAGGTGCTTTGGTACCATGAGGTGCAAGCATAGTCGTAGTACCCTTGAATGAGTGCTCCTGCTAGAGTCTTCAGGGTATTCTTGTTTACCAGAGAGGAGATCCGGTACAAGAATCGCGTTCGTTGGTTGACTTTTTTTATTACATTGGATGCCATTTTGTCACAGGAAAGATTAGCCTCTAGGATGGAACCCAGGTAGGTAATTTCATCTTTCCTTGTGATAATATTGTCACCCACTGTAACCGAGAAGCCGTCGGTCTTGCTGAGTTTGTTATTTGAACCGAAGAGAATGGACTCTGTTTTGCCCATGTGTAATGATAGTTTGTTGTCGGCGAGCCATATGCAGATTTTGCCTAGTTCCGAGCTGAGGGCTTTTTCAACCTGTAACTTGTTCTTGTCAGAGACCAGCAGGGCTGAGTCGTCCGCAAACAGGAACAAGTTGCAGTCACAAGCTGACGACATGTCATTTGCATAAATTAGGAATAGTAGCGGTCCTAGTATGCTTCCTTGTGGAACACCACAGCTCACTGTGAGGGGGGGGGATAGGGTACCGTTTACTTCCACCATCTGTTCCCTCCCCTCCAGGTAGGATTGTATCCAGCTCACTGATAAACTATCAAAACCAATTGCTTTTAGCTTGTCAATCAGAATGGTGTGATTGACAGTGTCGAAGGCCTTTTGTAGGTCCAGCATGACCATGCCGCAGTATTTGCCCGCGTCCACCTCTTGTTTGATGTGGTCGTTCAAGTAGAGAAGGCATGTGTCAGTGGAGTGGGATGTTCTGAAGCCAGATTGGAATTCGTAGATTAGATTTTTTTCCGCGAGGTACTTTTCGATCTGTTCGTATACTATTTTTTCCATGACTTTCGAGATGGATGTAAGGATAGAAACAGGGCGGTAGTTACCCGGGTCTAATTTGCTGCCCTTTTTGTGCAGGGGTGTTACTCTCGCAATTTTGAAGTCCTTGGGGACGTGTCCCTGTTTTATGGAGAGGTTTATTATGTGTGTGATGACTGGGGTGATGGCTGCTGCTGAGTCTCTGAGGAATTTGGAGGGGATGTTGTCATGGCCAGTGGCCTTGTTTGGTTGGAGGGCGCTCAGTTTTTTGAGTACCTCATCTGTAGTTACTATTTCCAGTTTGAAGTCGTCTTTGTGGACGCCTAGGTTCATGTAGTATGCTACTATGTGTTCTACCCCATACTGCCCTGAGTGGGAGGGTAGTTTGTTTACCAGTGTTGTGGCTATGTTTGTGAAGAAAGTGTTTAAGTAATTGGCTACAATGACATCACTGGAGGACATGTTCAAACTCATTAACTCTCAATAACTGTATAAATTCATTGTGGGATGTGTGTAGATTATGTGCAAAACAATATCAATATCACTAACCCGCCCTGTCACTCACACACCCAGTAACTCACTCCGTCACGGTTAGCAACACTCTGCCCCTAGTGGTGGCGCACAGGCATGGCACCTTGACTCATGTTCAGAGAATCTGCCCTGCATCTGCTTCCCATATAGACACTGGGTGTCCTTGTTCAGTTAAGTGCCCCTTTAATTAATACTTTGGTTAAAACGGTCCGTATCGGTTTCCTCACCTTGGCTATGAGATCGATGAGGGGCTGCGCTCCCTGCTCCTCGATGCGCTGCTCGTTCAGACAAGAGAGGTAATACGACTGGGTCTTCCTCTCCGCGTCGCTGCTCGAATTAAACGTGCCGTTCTCTGGGGGGGGGGGGGGGGGAGAAGACAAAACGAAGGACAAAAGTCAACAACTTTTGATGAAAAAAAAAAGTTTCATTACAGAGTAATTAGCCTCCCTTTACGCCCCACTGCTCAAATTAAAGCGTCCCTTACCCTGGAAGGAGGGAAGACATGTCGGAGCAACACATGTTTTTCAGTTTCTCATCATCACAAAATCCACCCACTAACAGATGGTAGTGCTAAAACTACGCTGCTTTTAACATGTTTGTCGTCTTTAGAATACACTTTAAGCATCATCGACATAGAAACGACCTGTGTAGTAATTCATTCACCTACTGTAGTTCCGAGAACTACTCTATGTCTGACCACTGGGTGAGTAAATGGAATGGTAAATGGACTGGATTTATATAGTGTTTTGATCTGCTTTACAACTTACAGTATGCCTCACATTGATTGATTGATTGATTGATTGATTGATTGATTGATTGATTGATTGATTGAAAATTGTATTAACAGATTGCAGAATGGGTACAATACAGGATGCAGACCAGAGAAAGACTTTTCGTCTTGTTTACATCAGGGTCCCCCATTTTCAATTCATCATAAATATGACATACATGACATACGGATAGACAGTACTGTTACATCTAGACATTTATGACATACCAGATCTACAAATATACAGTACAAAAAGAGTTTACAAAGAGAGTATATACATTTGAGGGGGAAGAAACTGTACATTGGAGGAGGTGGGGTGGGGGGGGACACTGTACATTGGAGGGGGTTGGGTTTGGACATTTACAGGGGCCAGTTTCTAATTGCACGATGCGGCATAATTGCGAAACGTGTTTAGTCCCTTGTTTGAGCCGAATCTGGGTTTAACATGATTTGTGGAGCTCCCTCTGGTGTTGTGGCCGTGGTATTCACTGACCTTTGGGAAGTATTTTGTACATGGGTACCTTAGTGGTGTAGTGTATCTTGTAGACCAGGCCCATTGCAAGTTGCTGTACTCTGTCGTCTATTCTAAGCCATCCTAGGTTTGTCAAAGTGGGCAAGGGTGAGGTGGGTTTTAGGAGTAAGGTCAAGCAGTAGTCTGACCAGTTTGTTTTGTGATGTTTGTAATCTTGTTTTTAGTGCCTTTGAGGTGCTTTGGTACCATGAGGTGCAAGCATAGTCGTAGTACCCTTGAATTCACCCATTCACTCACACATTCACACACCGACGGCAGAGGCAATGTTTACTTTTACTCTTACTCATAGTATATATTCATATTCTTTGTTTCCTATATTTGTTGTAACGTATAGTATAGCTGATAGGGCAGGGCAGATCTAATTGTATTGCATATATTTATGTTTTTCTACTATTACCCTTAATCTTAACTCATCTTATCTTATTGTTAGTCTCTCAGGGGCATCCATGTTTCTCTCTGTTCCAGACCCTTTGAACGATCTGAAGTCATAATTACGACCTCCCAACTGTGAATTTCATACTTACTTACGACTGCGAATGGAACGTGACACCGTTGCTTCTATACACCTTTTCAAACTTGATAAACATTCTAAGTGGGTTTACAGTCGTCTCCAGTTCCCACATTAAAAGCGACTTACAGGTTCTGTATAACAAGTCAGCAGGAAGAGTTCAACAAGTGTCGAACTTGAGTGCTACAGTCTTGAGTGCATATTAGTAATAATAAAAGCAAGGTAGATCCCTTAGTAGCAGAATGCATACTAGTGAGAGACAGTAGTAGTACACACCTTGATGTCACTGTAGTGGCTTTTCAATCGCAAACGCTTTAAGGACAGAACTCACCCCAGTCCTTAAGCAGCTGACCTGGATGACAGTGAAACAGAGGATGGCATGTAGCCTGGTAACTTTTTTGTTTAATATCTGTAATACTGGGAAACCGGAGGGTTTGCACTCACAACTTGAACTGTACCCAACTAATACGAGACATGGATTGGATATAGCACAAGGCAAGCATTCGATTCATGCTACTTTACCTCTACCAAAAACAAATGCTCTGAAAAAGACGGTAATGTATAGAGCAGTTGCTTATTGGAATAAAATACCCAGAAATATAACTATGGTAAGGAACAAATGTATGTTTAAAAAAAAGTAAAAAATTGCGCTCATGATTAATGAGTTACATTTTGGTCATTATTATGGAAATTAGTATGGAAATATAAAGGTGATTGGTGACTTGAGAAAAGTTATGCTATATTATGAGTTAAAATCATATAAATGATTTTGAACTGTTTTGTTCTTATGGACTGACTATGTAATTTGTATTTTATGGTTTTATGGTAACTTATGAATATTGAGTGAGCTTTTATTCACTGTTTTGTTCGTTGTGATGTTTTCTTGCGAGTACTTCAATGTTTGTGGTTTTATATTTTATTTTAACTTTTTTTGTGTGTGTTTGTATTTTGAATGTTTGTACCCCAGGAAGAGTAGTCTCACTTTGGTGTAAGACTAATGGGGATCCACAATAAAACAATAAAACAACAATATACGTGTGCTAAGTATGACAGGACAGCTGTTTCAATTGCAAATCATCATGTGGCACCATTCATGTTTCTACACTAAAAGATGCGTTGGGACTACTGCCGTTTTAAGCTTATTTCCAGTTAAATTAGCTTGTGTCCAAGCTGGTCCCTGGCAACACAAGTCATTTTGAACAGGTCTATTCAATAGCTCCCATGGGCCGCCTCAGCCTGAGAACATGCTGCTGAACCAGCAGGGAGCCGGTCTATAAGGTCCTGGCTACATTGATCCGTTGTGTCCGACTGTCTATGCCTGCTTTTAATTATCTTTCACTGCCGAGTACCCGTCTACGTGTCCGTCTCCAATGTGTCTGTTTTGACGGATGGAACGGTTTGAAGAGGATGCATTTTTGGACAGATACTGTACGTCCCCGTCCCAAGCAAAGCCACAACGCCACTACAAACGTACCAATACATTTTGTCTATTGCATCTCAGTTTTGTGATGGATCAATGCTAAGAGTCTTGACTGAGAGGTTAGCGTTGTGAATGAGGACCATGTTGATTAAACCAGAATAGTCAGAATGAGGACCATGCAGACTCACATCACCAGAAAACAATGCAGGTGTGTGTTCACCACCACACTAAAGAGTTAACCCTTTCACCAAATACACTACAGGGTCAACCCTTTCACCACCACACTACAGGGTCAACCCTTTCACCACCACACTACAGAGGCAACCCTTTCATCACCACACTACAGAGTTAAACCTTTCATCACCACACTACAGTACATGGACAACCCTTTCATCACCACACTACAGGGTCAACCCTTTCACCACCACACTACAGGGTCAACCCGTTCACCACCACACTACAGAGGCAACCCTTTCATCACCACACTACAGAGTTAACCCTTTCATCACCACACTACAGAGTTAAACCTTTCATCACCACACTACAGAGTTAACTATTTTTTTTCTTCTTTTTTTTCAATGTTTTTGGTAGATTTTTATTTGTTTGAGAATTCAGAGAGAGAGAGAGAGAGAGAGAGACAGAGGAAGAACGGGAGACAGATCGGGGGGAAGACATTCGGCAAAGGACGCCGGGTCCGGGAATTGAACCTGGGTCGGCCACTTCGCGACGCAGCATGTTACATGGTTCGCCACTTGGGCGCCCGAGAGTTAACTCTTTCACCACCACACTACAGTCAACCCTTTCATCACCACACTAAAGGGTTAACCCTTTCACCACCACACTACAGAGTTAACCCTTTCATTACCACACGGCAGATGGTTAACCATTTCATTGCCACACTGCAGAGGGTTACCCTTGCATTACCACACTGCTGAGGGTTAACCCTTTCATTACCACACTGCTGAGAGTTAACCTTTTCATTACCACACTGCTGAGGGTTAACCCTTTCATTACCACACTGCTGAGGGTAAACCTTTTCATTAGCGTAAAGTGCAATATTAATATATAATGTACAGATGATTAAACTGGGTATAAAATATATAAAGTACTACTGAGAAATAGTACTAATCAGATGTATGTACAGAGTTGTTAATTAATATGTACAGTGCCAATGCCACACTGCAGGGGGTTAACCCTTCCACTACTAAACTGTAGCATATGGGCGACTGACTGACATCAGAGTGTTTTGAATGATGACAGTCACTCTAGACTCTGTCACACCAAGAAACCAGTGTGGGGTTTGGGTCTGGCTACACTAGGGAAGCTAGTTTATGTGTACAGTAGTAAAAGATGTTTGCTAGCTCTCTGGTTACCACCAGTAGTTTGCTCATGAAACCAACATATTGAGACAGTAGGACGGCTGAGAGGCAGACACAGAAGAGACGTTTCTGGAGGGATTAAAACCTAGGCCAGTAGGGGCAGGCTACTTGTGGTTCCACAAGTGGGGGCCATGACACCATTTCTGAGCAGTTTTGCATTCATCGTATAACACATTTGATTAATTTTATGTATGGCTGCCCCCTCATAGTCAATTAGTCGATTTATACACTTATCTTGGCTAGACGGGTGGGGGCCAGCCGCTACAACCTGATTGGGCCGCTGGATCAAGTGACCCAACAACGCCACTGATTGCGGTCCGGCCACATACTAGGTTTTGACCTAGTCTTGTTCCACGGTTTTATAGTGTTATTTCCTGAGAAATTAAGTGCTAGATTTAAATATTAAGATTAAACTGGACTTTGAAGAAGTCTTTATTCATTGCACACATTGCAACATAAAAATGTTTTGGGGTTGCCGATTAAATTTAGTCTCTGAGCTTGACCCATCCCGTCGTCCGCAGAGAATAGGCGGCTTCTCTTTGATGACCCTCCCGGAGCTCGGATAGGAGTGGATCTGAAGCGGCCAGAGGATGTAGAGCGGAGGGGTCTTGAGGGTGTGTAGTTAGAGACCATTTGTATAGACATATCAGCACAATAGGTAGTAGTAATAGTACAGACAGGAAGAAGGATGTTTTTTTTTCTCCAGACAAGGCTGCTGATGCTGTGGGGATGTATAAACGGTATGTCACATCAGCTTCATTATGCAGAGTGACAGGGGAGAGAATGAAAGGAGGACATGTTCCCATGGCGACATGATGGCTTTGAAATGTAGAGCCCCATACTGAGTCCATGTGGGTTGTTTACATGTGCCGTGGAAATTCACCGTTCCGCCTGCATCTCCGTGATGCCAGCCTACTTGGTTCCAGGAATCAACCGTGAAAGACGTGGGCCCGGCTTGATACCTGGCGCTGGCTGGGACGGGGGCCGCAGCGTGTATCTAAATATATATATATATATACACACAATATATACAGCACTATTGTACATGCTATTATACAGAGATATATGGGTAGACTACAGTATGAGGTAGGTAGTTATGATAATTATGATCTATAGTAGCGTCCCTGCAGCGACACCACGGTTAACGAGCTGGGCCCCGTTGGTTCTGTATGCGATGGAAACACTCCGGGGCCCAACTGGGTTTTACTGGGCTCAGCCCCGCATGGCACGGCACAGTGGAGATGAGCCAACAGTGTAGTGTGTGTTTTATCCACTGAGCCACTGCGGGCCAACAATAGTTCCTCTCTCGTGAAATCCACCCATTACAAACGGTGCAGAGGAGGAGATGGATATACAGAGAAGTGAGGGATATTGCTGCTAGAAAAACAGCAATATCATGCACTTTGGTTTTCATTAAACAATAAATAAATAGTCTTCCTCTTGGCTTCCAGAGGGAGGGAGGGGGGGGGGGGTGACAGCTATGGATGGCAGCGATAACTCCACTTGTATTTCACAAAGCTCTGTGAGTGCATGGGGGGGGGGGGGGGAACAAACAATGAAGTAGGAGATAGAGCCTTAGTAAAGAGACAGGGAGAGTTCATCATTTACTTGATGAATATGCTGTAGCACTTAAAACAATACTGATAGTGTTTTATGTTTAATAAAACAGAGACAGTGGCTCGAGAGGTCAAACGGTCGTCTCTAGGCGATCTGAACGTTCCCGGTTCGATCCCTGGCTCCTCCCGGTAGCACGCTTTGGATACAAATATATCACTATATAAACGCAGTCTTTACCATTTAAAGACAAAAAGGTGTGCTGGAACTGGAGAGGTTAATCATGTGTGTGGTCAAATCTTCATGGTTAATACAAATGTATTGTTAAAACATGGCTAATCAAATACAATTTAGGTTAGGAGTTCAGTAGAGAACTTGACTAGAGGCCAGGAGGATGATCAAGCACCACTGACTTTCTGTGAGTTCGCTTCTTAAGCCATTGCTGGGAAAAGGGGGAGGGACAACCAGGTGAGGGGAGAGAACAAGGAGGATAGAGGGGGGAGAGACGACCAGGTGAGGTGAGAGAACAAGGAGGATAGAGGGGGAGGGACGACCTGGTGAGGGGAGAGAACAAGGAGGATACAGGGAGGAGGGACGACCAGGTGAGAGGAGAGGACAAGGAGGATACAGGGAGGAGGGACGACCAGGTGAGGGGAGAGAACAAGGAGGATAGAGGGGGGAGGGACGACCAGGTGAGGGGAGAGAACAAGGAGGATAGAGGGGGGAGGGACGACCAGGTGAGGTGAGAGAACAAGGAGGATACAGGGAGGAGGGACGACCAGGTGAGGGGAGAGAACAAGGAGGATACAGGGAGGAGGGACGACCAGGTGAGAGGAGAGGACAAGGAGGATACAGGGAGGAGGGACGACCAGGTGAGGGGAGAGAACAAGGAGGATAGAGGGGGGAGGGACGACCAGGTGAGGGGAGAGAACAAGGAGGATACACGGAGGAGGGACGACCAGGTGAGAGGAGAGAACAAGGAGGATAGAGGGGGAGGGACGACCAGGTGAGGGGAGAGAACAAGGAGGATACAGGGAGGAGGGACGACCAGGTGAGGGGAGAGGACAAGGAGGATAGAGGGAGGAGGGACGACCAGGTGAGGGGAGAGAACAAGGAGGATAGAGGGGGGAGGGACGACCAGGTGAGGGGAGAGAACAAGGAGGATAGAGGGAGGAGGGACGACCAGGTGAGGGGAGAGAACAAGGAGGATAGAGGGGGGAGGGACGACCAGGTGAGGGGAGAGAACAAGGAGGATACAGGGAGGAGGGACGACCAGGTGAGAGGAGAGAACAAGGAGGATACAGGGAGGAGGGACGACCTGGTGAGGGGAGAGAACAAGGAGGATAGAGGGGGGAGGGACGACCAGGTGAGAGGAGAGAACAAGGAGGATAGAGGGGGGAGGGACGACCAGGTGAGGGGAGAGAACAAGGAGGATAGAGGGGGGGAGGGACGAGCAGGTGAGGGGAGAGAACAAGGAGGATAGAGGGAGGAGGGACGACCAGGTGAGGGGAGAGAACAAGGAGGATACAGGGAGGAGGGACGACCAGGTGAGGGGAGAGAACAAGGAGGATAGAGGGGGGAGGGACGACCAGGTGAGGGGAGAGAACAAGGAGGATACAGGGAGGAGGGATGACCAGGTGAGGGGAGAGAACAAGGAGGATACAGGGAGGAGGGACGACCAGGTGAGGGGAGAGGACAAGGAGGATAGAGGGAGGAGGGACGACCAGGTGAGGGGAGAGGACAAGGAGGATAGAGGGAGGAGGGACGACCAGGTGAGGGGAGAGAACAAGGAGGATAGAGGGGGGAGGGACGACCAGGTGAGGGGAGAGGACAAGGAGGATAGAGGGGGGAGGGACGACCAGGTGAGGGGAGAGAACAAGGAGGATACAGGGAGGAGGGACGACCAGGTGAGGGGAGAGAACAAGGAGGATAGAGGGGGGAGGGACGACCAGGTGAGGGGAGAGAACAAGGAGGATACAGGGAGGAGGGATGACCAGGTGAGGGGAGAGAACAAGGAGGATACAGGGAGGAGGGACGACCAGGTGAGGGGAGAGAACAAGGAGGATACAGGGAGGAGGGATGACCAGGTGAGGGGAGAGAACAAGGAGGATACAGGGAGGAGGGATGACCAGGTGAGGGGAGAGAACAAGGAGGATAGAGGGAGGAGGGACGACCAGGTGAGGGGAGAGAACAAGGAGGATACAGGGAGGAGGGACAACCAGGTGAGGGGAGAGAACAAGGAGGATAGAGGGAGGAGGGACGACCAGGTGAGAGGAGAGAACAAGGAGGATAGAGGGGGGAGGGACGACCAGGTGAGGGGAGAGAACAAGGAGGATAGAGGGAGGAGGGACGACCTGGTGAGGGGAGAGAACAAGGAGGATAGAGGGAGGAGGGACGACCAGGTGAGGGGAGAGAACAAGGAGGATACAGGGGGAGGGACGACCAGGTGAGGGGAGAGAACAAGGAGGATAGAGGGAGGAGGGACGACCTGGTAAGGGGAGAGAACAAGGAGGATACAGGGAGGAGGGACGACCAGGTGAGAGGAGAGAACAAGGAGGATAGAGGGAGGAGGGACGACCTGGTGAGGGGAGAGAACAAGGAGGATACAGGGAGGAGGGACGACCAGGTGAGGGGAGAGAACAAGGAGGATAGAGGGAGGAGGGACGACCAGGTGAGGGGAGATAACAAGGAGGATAGAGGGAGGAGGGACGACCAGGTGAGGGGAGAGAACAAGGAGGATAGAGGGAGGAGGGATGACCTGGTGAGGGGAGAGAACAAGGAGGATACACGGAGGAGGGACGACCAGGTGAGGGGAGAGAACAAGGAGGATACAGGGGGGAGGGACGACCAGGTGAGGGGAGAGAACAAGGAGGATACAGGGAGGAGGGACGACCAGGTGAGGGGAGAGAACAAGGAGGATACAGGGGGGAGGGACGACCTGGTGAGGGGAGAGGACAAGGAGGATACAGGGAGGAGGGATGACCAGGTGAGGGGAGAGAACAAGGAGGATACAGGGGGGAGGGACGACCAGGTGAGGGGAGAGAACAAGGAGGATACAGGGGGGAGGGACAACCTGGTGAGGGGAGAGGACAAGGAGGATACAGGGAGGAGGGACGACCAGGTGAGAGGAGAGAACAAGGAGGATAGAGGGGGGAGGGACGACCAGGTGAGGGGAGAGAACAAGGAGGATAGAGGGAGGTGGTGGTCATATCCTTCAGTCCGGTTTCAACTCGTTTTAGCTAGTAACTAGTTCAATCAGATTTGACTTGACACGGTTAGCTACTGTGTTATCCGTTGTATTGCTTTTAATTCTGTGAAGCACCTTGTGACGTTGCATCTGTAAAAGGGGCTACACAAAACAAACTTCACTTACTTAACTTTCTGAAGGAAAGGAGGAAGTCAAGAAGAACCGACAGACGGGGGCGAGGAGGACAGGGAGCGAAAACCGGAACACTAAATAATTCTACTTTACACAGCGCCGCTTTGAAACCCGTCACAAAGCACAACATCTCCCCCCTCTGCCTCGTTATGAGACGAATGGACTGTCTCCTACTCCGAAGGACAGAGAGGGAGAGGGAAAATAAGAGGGCGACAGGGGGTCACAAGCAGGGTGAGGAGGAGGGAAGAGGCTAATTCAATTCCGCAAGGAAGTGGAGACGAGAGACTGAGCTGCATATCATCCTGTAAGTGTATTAGAGTGACAGGAGAGAGGGAGAGGGAGATAGAGAGACAACCGCGACGGGTTTCGCACGGGTCACGGAGAGCGGGGCGGTGATTGAACTGCTGACGCTCGGCAAGAGCAGAGCAGCTGGGCTCGCTTTGCTGCTGCCGCCGCGATGGAGTTCTGTTGTTCTCAGAGGAGGGAAATTTGATTTGCTCAGTGTGGCATACTGTATATATAACTAACTATATAACTCATTATAACTCTGTATGATGTACAATAGTGCTGTATATATAAGGATTATATGTAGATATATTCAGACAGATATGTATATATATATATATATATATATATATATATATATATATATATGGTAAATATAAATAAATAAATGTATATATATACGGTATATATATATACATTTATTTATTTATATTTACCATATATATATATATATATATATATATATATATATATATATATATATATACATATCTGTCTGAATATATCTACATATAATCCTTCTATATACCTAATTATACACCTGCATATAACCCATATAACTCTGTACAATAATGCTGTATATCATATATATATATATTCTTACCGTATATATCCACATCTGTCAGTACATACCTGCATATAATCCTTTTTACATATCTGTAGATACTATATCTATATCTGTACATATCCCTTACAGACTCTTACTAGTTACACTGCTGGCCAGTATGACTTACTACCATAGTGTTGTTATACCTGTATCACTGCACATATTAATACTACAACTCTGTACATACATCTGATTAGCACTATTACTCAGTATATATTTATATATATATTTTATATAAGTTTAATCACCTGTACATTGTATATTACTGTTGCACTTTACTGTTACATTTGCACTCTGGTTGGATGCCAAACGTTTTCATTGTATTGTAATTGTGCTGTATGATGACAATACATTTTAATCTAATATAATCTATGAAGCAGTCGCTCATAAGTACTCAAGATACAGAATCACTCTTTATTAATTAAAGATGCACAGAGTGAGATTTTCTCTGATCACTTGGACAGAGGACCATTGCAGAGTAGACTCAATCATGTAATGATGAGTCTACGTGGTTCTCATTCTCCCGTAATATATCTGACCTCTATTCCATCCTGCGATTGATTCTTCAAGATAGACTTTTGCTTCCATCCATCCATTAATTAGATATTTGTTTGAAATTATTTGTTGTGATTTGAATTCCTAACATGCCACATTCGTCGCACTAAGTAGTATGAACACCAACTTGCTCTTTTGTAATTTACCTGTTATAACATTTGCATAATTTCATTGAGCTGTATTCATCGATTCATGGCAGTGTACCTCAGGTGACATTTACAAACAAACCCATTAACTCTGAATGTAACTATGAATGCCAAGCCGAATGAACGCGTGTTCTCGATAACAGT